>NC_032012.1:14568504-14568900 GCF_001865875.1 Lupinus angustifolius
AACTGCCTAGGGTAATTTATTATGCTTCTAGGACTTTAGATGCTGCACAAGCAAATTACACCACAACTGAAAAAGAGCTTTTAGCTATTGTATTTGCTCTGGATAAGTTTAGGTCTTATTTGCTTGGTTCTAGAATTGTTGTTTTCACTGACCATGCAGCTTTGAAGTTCCTATTGAAGAAAGCTGATTCCAAACCAAGGTTTATTAGATGGACGCTCTTCCTCCAAGAGTTTGATTTGGAGATCCGTGACAAGAGTGGAGCACAAAATTTGGTGGCTGGCCACTTGAGCAGGATTGAATGAGTTATTGATATGATGCCTATCAGAGATGATTTTCCTAATGAACAACTTTTGAATATTTCTGTTTCTTTCCCCACCCCTTGGTTTGCCAATATTG
>NC_032012.1:14569000-14569734 GCF_001865875.1 Lupinus angustifolius
CTAGGTGGATTGGTCCTTTTGTTGTTACTAATGTGTTTTCCTATGGTGCTGTAGAAATCAAAAGTGAATCCACAGATAAGAGCTTCAAGGTTAATGGGCATCGCCTCAAGCCTTTCCTCACAAATCCTTCCTTAGTAGATGAACTTGTGGAGGAGGACTCATGGGTTGAACCCACTTTCCTCCCTCCATGAATCAGGGAGTTTTTCTTTATCTTCTCTAATTTTTATTGCACTTGTCCAATACCATTGATTGATATGTATGTCTAGATTTTTTGATTGTGCTACATTGGGACAATGTGTAGTTTAAGTGTGGGGGAAACTAATGTAGGTTGTAGGTTTTGTTCATGCATGCTTTTCATTGACTTTTAGGTTTTGCTTAGGCTTGGGAATTTTCTCCCATACTTTCATTCACTTAAGTCTTGATATCTTGTAGTGTGAATCCATGCATTTTTGTATGTCAAGTTGCTTTTGAGAATTAAGAGGATGAAACAATTGTGATAGACTTGTCCCTTGTGAGAATTTGAGCCTTAATTGTGGATGGATTTCTGTATGCCATCTAATATTCTTTCATGTGTGATTGCACTCTTGATTACTTGCACTCTAGAACTTGACTTGTTTCTTGTTGATACTTGATATTCACATGCACATATTGAAGTGATCTAGGCATTTCTTTTGAATAAGCCACTTAGCCATATAAGCCTACCTTGAACGAATTTATCCTTTGATAGCCCCTTT
>NC_032012.1:14569834-14570176 GCF_001865875.1 Lupinus angustifolius
TGAAAGACCATGAGTGTCCTAACCTTAGGGAATTTTGGAGCTTTGGAATTGTTTTGGGAATGGGTATTAAGTAAGAAAGGGTGCATTGTTCTTCAAATCTTGTGGATTCTTGGTTATGTCTTAATGATGGTTAATACAATTGTGTACATAAGTGTTAAAAAAACGAAAATCAAAATGAAAAACAACAAAAAGAGAAACAAAAGTGAAAAAAAAAGGTTGAGTAAGGCAAAGAAGATGGGAATTAGAGATTTGGTCTTATCTTGGGTTGATTTTTGCTTACTTTTTACTTATTCCCCATTGCTCCTATATTCCATTTGGTTTTACCTACATATCCCATATTTA
>NC_032012.1:14570276-14570647 GCF_001865875.1 Lupinus angustifolius
CACATGAGTGTAAACACTTTAGAGAGTATATCTTGTAAGGTTCTATCATTGTTGTAACTCGCCTCTTGGTTTGATTGGTTTCTTGGCATACCTGAATTCCTTGGATGATGTTCATGGAAATCTTCATTTGATTCTTTTACTCTTGTATGTTTGATTTTGCCCATTTCGTTGCAGTTCCTAGATTTCATTGTGAAGTATGTGATTTTCTTAGGTCTCTAGTTTTTGTGATCTTCTTGCATGACTCACTTTGGTGCATATTGATTAGCATAGCCTTATTTCTTGATTTTACCCAGGAGTGCAAAAGGTTAAGTGTGGGGGTATTTGATGAGCAATATATTACACACTATTCATAACCTTAATTTAGCATGATT
>NC_032012.1:14570747-14595696 GCF_001865875.1 Lupinus angustifolius
ATCATTTCATGCTTATACTGATTTCACCTAGTTTGAGGGTTAGGTTCTGGAACTTTGAATTGATTATCGCTTAGTTAATTGATTCTCAACAAATTCGGAAGTTAATGGTTGGAATCTGAAAATAATCTTTTGAAATCGAGGATTGAGTTGTGAACAAACGAACCAAAGGGATTTAGACGTTTTATTACATTACTTAACTACTGTTTCTGAATTTAGTTTATGTTCATACTATCCAACCACAAAAAAACCCCTTGTGTGTGTGTGAGAATAAGGTGTTTGAAGCTTTGCTTGAAAGATAATCTTTGGGAAATGACCTAGGAGTCACTTCCTAGTACTGCAACTTTAATTGTTATATTATTTTATCGGGTACGACCTCGATCACATTCATACATTGAGCTCGTGGATATTAATCCTCATGGTTTAAGTTATAATGTCATTCATCATTTGCATTTATGTATAGGATATATATTGTGTATGTTATGTGTGTCTGTCTGGATGTAATATTCTGTGTAATTCCATGATGTCAATGAGTAATATTCATTAGATGTCTTACTCCATTTTCTTTATGTTTGTCTTCTATTCGCGTTTTTTTCAGATGGATCATTCTGCCAGGATTCGAAGTTACCGTTTTTCGATGTCCCATGAGGGGGCATGGAGGATTGAGGGCGACCGTTACACCTACACAGACTCTTGTGCCTTAGAGTTAGAGATGGTATGTGATGGATCTTCCATGCGCTTTCCATATCATCACGAGGAGTTGGAGGCTTCCTTTATCTTGCCTGCTCAGAGGTCGACACCTGCTATGCCGTCAACTCGGTATGTGACCCCTTAGGGACCAGATGCCATAGGGCCTTCCAGGAGGCGACGGACTTGGAATGACGTGATCAATTCCCCAGTATGGAGAAGAGTCGCTCGGCGGACGATGCCAAACCTCCAAGGGGATGCAAGGGTGGTGACTCCGTCACATCATTCGTCCTATGATCCAGAGGAGGAGATGGCGGCGGAGGAAGGGAAGCTAGTAGTTAAAAAGGATGACTGCGTGGAGTTGATCAACATCGAGGACTCCATTGAGGTTGTTAACCTCTCCTCCGACTCTGAGATGGAGGAGGACCCAAGTGACTATTCTAGCACACCCGCAGATGCTAGGGCTAGCCGTTGTGAGCTAATTCTATTTCTATTTTGCTTTTGATTAGGGTACTTGTGTAGGGTATTTATTTTGTGAGTAGTTTTATTTGGACGATGATTAGGATTTTTCCTTGTATTTCATACCAACATTTTCTGATATTCTAATGAAGTATTATTCGAAGTTATATTGAGTTATTTTCGGTTACCATTAGGTAATGGTTTTAGATTTTTCCTATTGTATGTTACTTAAAGTGATGTTTCTGAAAATGAAACAAATATAGGGAAATAAATTTTATATGGCTTCATTATTCAAAAAAAAATTACCCATTTTTTAGCAAGATTTTTGGAGTAATTTTCGGAGCGTTACAGTCTTAACCTAGTACTCTGGTGCATCTTCATCTGTCATGGTCTAATGCTCAGGTGCATTTTCCTCGGTCATAGCTTGGTGCTTTAGTGAATCTTCCTCAGTCATGGCACATGAAGATTTGCATGATGACTCAGTCATCTAGCCAATCTGATTCAATGATTGATCATGCTTTGATTGATTATAATTTTTATCTCAGAATATCATTATCTTCATAGTTCCATTTCTTTATATATAGGTTGAAGGGTTTTGCTCAGCAATGCTAGGATTAGTAAGGATGTTGGTGGGGAGGTTAGTTTTTTTGATTTTGTAGAGGTGGAGCTATGGGAGCTGGAATGATGGAGTTCAGTCTTTGGTGAGTATTTTGGTCATTTTGATGTTTGGATTTTTAAGCATTTTTGTTTATGAAATTGTATATGGTAGTGATATTAATCTTTGAGATTGTGATTCCATAGTTTTAATTAAATAAGTTGTTAGATTACTAATAATGGTTTGGCCTGAGTGGCAAGGAGATTGATTCTTTTTAAGTAAATAGTTTGAGTTTGATTCTTTTGAATTTCAAAAATAGGTGCTCCGGGAGCTTTGCGTTAGTAATCAATCTGATGAGTTATTGTCTAAAGCGATTTCTAGATGCTGGTATTTAGATTAAAAATAATAGGTTCTTGGATTCAGGAATGGTGTTTGTTTCTAAACATTTTTCCAAAAATAAAAGTAATAAAGCTAGTTAGTTAATTGGGCGCGATCATGGAGGAGCCGAGTAATTCAATACCTCCATGTCACTCCATATGCTGGTAGTAGAGTAGATGGTGAATGCAGTGCATCGACGCTAAATCTTGGCTATAATGGTTGTTCATGTGTTTTTAGGATTGAAATCCCATGTAGTGGTTCTAAAGTTGGGTGGTGATGAACATGATTTATAATATAGCATTATGGCGTCGTTCAATCCATGTAGTCGATCTCATCTAGTGAGATAAAGGCTTGGTTGTTTTTGTTGATTCGCTTTAGTGATTCTCTCACTTCATGCTATTCAAATATAGGCTAGCTAATATCACTTGTATTCACAAGTTCGGAGAATAGAATGGTGGTTTTGTGTTTTGGTAATTGGTAATATTGAATGTGTGTGATTAATGGGGTAATTTTAATGTTTAATGTCAATTTTGCAGTTGAGTGTTCTTTAAGGCTTTTTATTAGTTTTATTGAATCTTCCTTCTATTATCAATTTGTACAAATTTACAAAGATGTTTGGTTTTGCTGCTATACTGGATCCTGAATGCAGGCATGGAAATGCCACTATAGTGGAGAATACTGAGAGGGGATCGAGGGACCTCATTTTCCAAAAGATATGTGCAGTTTTTGCTTTTGGAATTTGAACTTTTCTTTTTCAATCTTCAATGGTTTCAAATATTTAAGTGAATAAAAATTAATGTATTGATTTGTTGAGAATAACCAAGCAGCCACACTCGTGCATACACAACGCACCTAGCTTGTTGTGCAAGATACAGACTGTTATGCACACTTAGTACAATAGCAGTAGCACGAAAGACAGAAGAATTAGGAAGATAGTGAATTGGAGAGAAAGAAGAGTGTCTTAGTGTATGAATGAATGAATCTTTTTGTATTGAAAAATGTATTGAACTTCAATTACAACTTATACATCAATGAATTCCCTTAATTCTTATTTATAATTATCCTTCCACTAATTTGGCATACTTGTATAACAACCAAACTACTTTTAACTAACAGGCTGAATTATTACTAATATCTAACACTCCTCCTTAATTCAGACTTCATTAGTTTTCCTTCATTCCAATCTGCAATCTCAGCTTCTCAAACCTCTCTTTCTTCAAAGGCTTGGTAAATACATCAGCTAGTTGAGTCTCTGATTTGTAGAACTCTAATCTTACCTTCCATCTGCTCACGTGTTCCCTTATGTAATGGAACCTTGTTTCTATGTGTTTGCTTATACCATGAGCCACTGGATTCAAAGCAAGATTAATTGCAGATTTGTTATTCACCATAAGTAGAATTCCATCATCTGTTTGTATTTTCAATTCTTTCAACAAAGCCACGATCCAAGCAGCTTGACAGGCACACATACAAGCTACTATATACTCAGCTTCACAATAAGATAGAGCCATTACATCTTGCTTCTTAGAACACCAACTTATAGGATCATCACCAAGCTTGAAGAGATATCTTGTTGTGCTTTTTCTATCTGATTTATCCCCACACCAATCTGCATCAGAAAAGCCTATCATTTCATTGATGCCTTTTTTGTTGTAATTAGAAGGAAACAAAATACCATGTCATATTGTTCCTCTCAGATATCTCATCAATCTATTCACTACAATGAGATGAGATTGTTGTGGATCTTCCATGAACCTTCTTACTAGGCCAACTCCATATGCAATATCAGGTCTGGTATTGCATGTGTATCTTAGTGAGCCAATCATTTGTCTAAACAAGGTTTTTTCAACTTGTTAATCTCCTTCAATTTGTCTGAGTAGGATTCCAAATTCTACAGGAGTGGATGCTCTATTGCATTCCATCGTTTGAAATCTCTTTAACACGTCACTAGTGTACTTAGAGGCAACACATTTGTTGTTTGAAGACTGAGATATCATTTGAGCTTCCACCTGTTACTAATAAATCATCCACATAGAGGCAAAAAATAAGGAGTTCTAAGTTGTCACTGCCTTTTACATAAACACCATGCTCTGTAGTGCATTTTACGAACCCAAGTTGTAGTATGAATGCATCAATTCTCCTATTTCAAGCTCTTGGTGCCTGCTTGAGCCCATACAAGGCTTTGTGTAACTTATACACCAACCCTTCTTTGCCCCTTATCTCAAAAGCTAGTGGTTGTTTCACAAATACTTCTTTATCCAAGGGTACATTTAGAAATGCTGACTTCACACCCATCTGATGGATTTCCCAACAATTATAGCTTGCAATAGCAACTACAAGTCTCATTCTT
Organism: Lupinus angustifolius; assembly: GCF_001865875.1. NCBI lineage: Eukaryota > Viridiplantae > Streptophyta > Magnoliopsida > Fabales > Fabaceae > Lupinus > Lupinus angustifolius. Next base: position 14,575,214 of record NC_032012.1, read on the forward strand.
TCTAGCCTAGCCATAGGTGCAAAAACTTTATCATAATCAAGACCTTGTTTCAGTAGGAACCCTTTTGCAACAAGCCTGGATTTATGCTTAGATATTTCACCATTTGGAGTCAGCTTAGTTTTGTACACCCATTTAACAGATATGGCTTTCTTTTCTTTTGGCGATTGGACTAAGCTCCATGTCTCAATTGACCCTAGTCATTCTTTCATTGCTTCAACCAATTGAGGTTGCATGAATGCCTCTTCTATTCATATTGGTTCCATCTCAACAAGTAGTGCCATATGCACAAAGTCACCATCTGTTGTGATGGTTGAATCAGGGAACACTTCATAGTCACTCAACCTTGAAGGTGTATGTCTCTGCCTCTGAGTTGTTGGAGGATTGGTTGTAGTATTAGACATATCAACTGGATTTTGTACCACTGTTTCAATCAAATCATGCTATTCATCATCCTCAAATTGCAGCAAGGTATTTCTTCTTCCTGTTGAGTTTTTGAGATTCCAATTCCAACACTGATCTTCATCAAATCTCAAGTCTCTGCTCATTATCAGCTTGTCCTTCTTAGGATCAAAAACTCTATAGGCGCCAGTTGAGTGATAGCCCAGAAAGATGAGTTTTTCACCTCTATCATCCAACTTTCTCCTTCTTGCTTCAGGGACATGTGTGTAGCAAATGGAGTCAAAGACTTTCAGATGACTCACATTTGGCTTGATTCTAGTCCAAGCTTCCTCAAGAGTCTTCTCATTTAATCTTTTAGTAGGGCATTTGTTGAGTATGTACACAGCAGTAGAAGCAGTCTCACCCCAAAATTTCTTAGGCAACCCTTTTGTTTTAAGCATGCTTCTTGCCATATTAAGGATTGTTTTATTTGCCCTTTCTACTGTACCATTATGTTGAGGTGTGCAGAGAGTAATCACTTCATGTATTATTCCTTATTTGGCACTCAAATCTTGAAATTCAACAGACACATATTCTCCTCCACCATCTGACCTTAATTGTTTAAGTTTGGCATCACTTTGTCTTTCTGCTTGAGCCTTGAATTTCTTAAATGTAGCAAGCACATCACTCTTCCTGCTTAATAGATAGATCCACTTCTTTTTTGTATGGTCATCTATAAAGGTTATAGAGTATCTATTGCCACCAATTGACTCTTCTTCAAAGGGTCCACACAAATCAGTGTATACAACCTCTAATGCCTTTACTAACTTGGTAGGAACATTTGAGACAAAAACATTTTTGGTTTACTTGCTAGACAGCCACTCATCACACATTTGTTATGGTATACTAATATGTGGTAGTTCAGACACAAATCCACCTCTGCTCAACAAATCTAGGCTCTTGAAGTTTAGGTGTCCAAACCTTTGATGCCATAGCCATGTGTCCTTCTCAATAGTTGATTGAAGACACCTTTGATCACTCATTCGTATGCCTATCTTGAATGTCCTATTGGTTGAGATAGGAGCTTTCAAGATATTGTGTTTGTCTTTATCAAACACCTTCATCATGCCATTCTTCATTTCCGTTGTATAGCCTTTTTCAAGCAATTGTCGAGTAAGTTGCTTTTCATTTTAGGCACATAGAGAACATTAGAGATGTATGCAGTCTTCCCATCTCTTCTCTTGATCATTACTTTGCCAATTCCTTCTACTGAAAAAGCACTATGATCAGCAAATTTGACTTTACTCTTTGTTGATTCGTCAAGAGTCGTGAACCAATCCTTCTTGCCTGTCATATGATTGGAGCATCCAGTGTCAAGATACCAGAAGTCTCCTTCTTCTTCACTGTTTTTTATAGTAGCCATAAGTAGGTAATGATCATCATCATCAGATTCTGCATCTTGTGCCAATCTTGCTTCTTCATCCTTCTAGCCCAACATTTTTTTGGATTTGCACTCAGCTGCAAAATGGCCATAGTTCCTACAGTTATAGCATTGTACCCTATTCTTATCAATCTTCTTCCTATTCACTGAGTTTTAGTTAGAGCCTTTCCTATGATCATGCTCTTGGAAATTCTGGTTGATGGATCTTTGGGATGATGAGCCTTGTTCATATTTCAAGCCTTCACTATTTCTCCACTTATCATTCTACCATCTATCTTTGTTTATCCTTTTTTTTTTTGTTCCAATGTCCAACTGATTTCTTGACAGGTTGTGTTTGAAGTGCTTGAACCTCTCCCTTTTCTACATACCTCTCTTTTAGCCTTTGTTTCATGTGCTTTAAAGGAGCTCTGAAGTTTTTCAAATTTGTAGGCTTCAAGATCCTTAGACTCTTCTATTGCCACAACTATATGATCATACTTAGGAGTTAAGGTTCTAAGCACTTTCTCAATTACAGATTGTCTCTTACCTCTTCACCACATGCCTTCATCTGGTTTGTTAAGGACAGGATCTTGGTAAGATAATCTGAGATTGTTTCATTCTCCTCCATTTGAAGAAGTTCATATCTTCTTCTCATGGTTTGAAGCTTGACTTTCTTGATCTTGGAAACACCTTCATAGCTTTTCTCCAAGCTATCCCAAGCTTCTTTTGTTGTCTTGGCACCAACAATCTTATCGAAATTGGCTTCATCAACACATTGATGGATTAAGAACAAAGTTTTACAATCCTTCTTCTTGGATTCTCTAAAGATTGTTCTTTGAGCTTCATTTGTATTATCACCAATATCTTGATACCCATTATGTATAATCTCATAAACTTCTTGGAATCCAAAAATTGTCTTCATTTGGATCCTCCATCTATCATAGTTCGTGGTGTCAAGAATTGGTAGTGTCATTGCGAATCAATTGCCATTAGCCATTATTGTGCAAGCTTCTCTTCTCCTTAGACTCTCTTTTCCTACCCTTCTTTCTAGATCACACACTCGACTCCACACAGGATTTTCCTTCTTGAACCTTGCTCTGATACCAATGTTGAGAATAGTCAAGCAGTGACACTCGTGCATACACAATGCACTTAGCTTGTTGTGCAAGAAACAAACTGCTATGCACACTCATTGCAGTAGCAGTAGCACGAAAGACATAAGAATTGGGAAGAGAGTGAATTGGAGAGAAAGAAGAGTGTCTTAGTGTATGAATGAATGAATCTTGTTGTATTGAAAATTTATTGAACTTCAATTACAACTTATACATTAATGAATTCTGTTAGATCCTATTTATAGCAACTATCCTTCAACTAATTTGGCATATATGTATAACAACCTAGTTTTCTCTTGTGCAATAAAATCTCTTTACTGTAGCTAATTTGAGTGTGATTTGTCATATCATATCATGAGATAAATTATTTCTAAAATTATGATATGTGTACTATTGTTTTTAGTTTTTTAAAATATTGTAGAAAAAGATTAAATATGAATAATTTTAGTGGTTGATTGAAATAACTTATCCCCTAATATGATGAAATATTTTTTTCTCAAAATTGATTATGAATATTTTGGCTATATTATTTACATTACTCAAAATCTTTGTAAAGATTGATGACTATTGTGAACTTTTGAGAGTGATGAACAATTTTTTGAACCCTATTTGGTTACTGTTGTTTGTCATGAGTATTTGTAGATTCACATGATACCACCATGTTACATATATTTACAATTTTGAAATAGGATATACATCTGTTGTCCCATATTTGGTGTCACTTCATGTGTCATGACCTTGTGATAGGTCAAAAAATTATTTAAAAATTAAATTTTAATTTAAATATATTTTTTCAATCAATCACAATTTTATGCACATGTAATAACGCTAAATGTCAGAGAGTAGATATGCACCCCTCAAAATGCTCCAATAAATTAAGTAGACAAAGTTTCATGGCAACGAATGTGCAATGATTACTTAATATTGGTAATTTACCAAAGCATCTGCAACATATATATCTTAGGTTCAATTACCGGTTTAAAACTTAAATTTTATGAGAAAAAGACGTAGGTACTATAAAAAAATTATATATTATTAGTCTATTATTTATTTTTAATACTATTTAAAATTATAATACTAATGAATTGTGAATAATATATTGACTGTATTCTATTCATTAATAGTGTATAGATATTACACTCAAATTTTATACTTTTTCCCTCTAATGATAAAAGGACGCTCTTTTGTCCTCATTTTCTTCTTATACATAACTACACGCAGTGCTAACTCAAAAATTAAAATGAAATTACAATATTCATTTTTGTCAATAACATTTTTTGAATATTGGGGCAAGATGAAAAAAAATTAACAGAAAAGTGTATTATACAAACTTTTGGATCATTTCTCGAACTTCTTCAATGACTAGCCAACCCTTGTGACCACCTATGACTTCAGCTTTCATCTCTCCATCTTTCCATATCTGCAAAGAATTCATTTATTTCGTTTTATTTCCTAACTTGGATAATTGGATTTCTACACTAACCCTGGTAAAATTATTTTATTAGGGCACGCACCTGAATTGTTGGCATTTTCTGAAAAGTATAACAACAAAATAAATAATGAAGTTAGAAAAATCATTTAGCACATTATTAGTGGAAATAATATTAGCTAGTTCGATTCAAAAAAATTACACCAGAAATGAGAAAATTTGACATCCTGAAGCATATTTTCTAGCAGAAAGTTATAAACTTGATATGGTCGAATATAAAATGGACAAGACGTTTGTCTCACATTGATAGGTTGGAAGGGTTTTGGGGCAATTTTTAGGTTTAGATTTGTTTTTTATAATCACCACCTATCTCTCTATCCTATAAGTAGTCAAATAATTCTTTTAGAGATATATGATTATTTCTCTCAAATATTATTCTTAGGAATTGAACCATCTTTTATAATATAATAAATAGCTGAGTTTAGTTGAGAAAAAGTATTCATTTTAACTTGGCCCAAATTGTAATTCTAATTTATTACACAATACACGTCTCAACTAAAAGCTACATTGCCCCAAATGAAATAGAAGTCAATATTCAGTGTAAAACAAACATAATAAATCTCAATCATTATTACCCAAAAATGTAACAAAAATTACCAAAAAAACCTCAATCATGAGAAAATAATTATATCTAACAAGTCTTAATGGGTTCTTAACCGTTAATTTTGGGAGAACAAAAAGTGGTACTTACAGAGATGTTTCCACGCTTGACTAGAGTCTGGGGTACTTTATTGACATCCACGTAATAAAATTTGACTCTGAAAACAGTCACAAAAATTAAAATACAAATAACACAACCCATTTAAGTATTTAGTTCTATCCACATTAGTATTTTTGTTCCAAGTTAAAGTCCAGCATAAAAATCGACACCAATTTAAAATAGATGAACTAAAGATTTAAATAGGCAATCTGATTATAAAGATTTATATATAATCAATACATCATCTAACAATTATCTCTATTACTTTTTTTTAAAGGATCAATGATAATTGAAAATGAATAGTAAATAATGAATTGATAGTGTATCAAATTTTTATACTATCACTGCATACATATTTTTGTAAACTTAAAAAACTGAGACTAAATCAAAACAATCCCTAAAAATAAAGAGGAAAATCAGAAGGCAAAAATAAAAAATCTCAATAGGCAGGGGAGTGAATTAGTGAGTAGTTTACTTGGTGTCAAATTCAGCTGCCAATTTCTCCAACTTGGGCTTCAAATATATACATTTCCTGCACCAAACAGCCATCCTGTATTCACCAAAAAAATAATATAAAAAATTGTTAGAGGATCGTTTTTGTTTTCAAGAATAAAAAATAATTAAGAAATAAATGATATATAATATGGTGAAAATATAAAAAACACATAAAGAGTCAATACATATATATTAAATCATTTTAATAACTTGTACGTATTTCATTGGTATCCTACCTATATAATTTTATAAGGTAATATTTATTTATTGTCATAGTAAAGATTATATATAACCATTATATTACTTACCATTCATTTTGATTATTTTTTAGAGAGTTAATGATAATTAAATATGAATTACGAATGATGCAGTGAGTGTATATCAAACTTATACACCGTCACTGTATACATTTTTTTCTCATAATTTATTTTTCTATAGTCTATGGCGGTACCTGTATATTTTCATTAATGCTAACTTTATGATGTCATACCATAAACAAGTTGTAAAAAAAAAGCTATACTTCTAGGAAAGCTTAGACCTATAATAAGATACAAAAATTGATTAATAAAAATACCAGTCAATGATGATAGGCTGAGAATTTTGCTGAGCATGATGCAGAATTTGATCAAAATGTTCACTATCATTAATAGCTTCCATATCTATAACGCTAGGTTTTGGCACTTCTGGACCCCACCAACTAGCTTCCACCTTCAAATTCCTCCTTCTATTCTTGCCTTCTCTGTTTCTATGTTCAAGAATCCTTGTGTTTCCACAACTACTCTTAGGTGAAAACAAATAGCCAAAACCACTTACCAAGAAACACGTGTGGTTGTGATTTTGGTATATAGAACTACAAAGAACATGAGAGTTTGCACCTATAGCTAACATACCCTTAGTTACCAACAAACACTTATATATATATATGAATATACTATATTGGTGGCTAAGAAAAAATAAACAAGTTCATTCTATATGGTTTGCAGAGTTTAGTGGATGAAGCATGTGGAGTTAGATGCTAGGAAATGGGAAGAGAATGATGTTAAATTTTTGTGGGTTTTGGAGTACATAAAGATGGGGCAAAAGAAAGAAGAACGAATGAAAATGGAAAATAATAGTTTAGAAAACATGGCCCAAGTAAGGCTTATCCGCAAGGTGTGCACAGAAACAGTTTAAGAAGGATAGAAAATAGAAACCACGTGAGAAGGGAAAAGAATGGCCCACGCGTTAGGAATATAGCACCTTATAGTTCTATTATTTAGTACACATTTTTAACTACTTATTTGCAAGACAAAGTAGAAAGAGTTTAATTGAAATTTACACTATTCAAATATCATTCATTACTTTATATATTTACACTATTCAAATATCATTCATTACTTTATATATTTACACTATTCAAATATCATTCATTTTATATATATATATATATGTTTCGATAATAATTAACATATAAATCATATATAATTAGCTTATATAGAAGATACATGTGACTAAACCAAAATAAAAAATATAGAAGATTTTTTAATTTTTGGGTTATGGCATGGCCTTCTCCATTGCATACAAGGGTATAGTTGACCTTAAGAACTCTAAGACTCTTAAGTTTTTGTGATATTAGTATTTTAATCACTTAACACTAATCTAAAACTCTTTAGTGCTTTATTTGGTTGCAAAGGAGAAAATAAGAAGAGAGAAAGGGGAAAAATAAACTAGACATTTATCATGTTTGGTGTAAGAGAATAATGAAAGAAAATGAAGAGAAATATTTTTTTTTCTCTTTTTTATTTGGTTTGATGGAAGTTGACAAGAGAAATATGATGTTATGGTTCAAATGACAAATATATCTCTAGAATAAAGAAAAGAGAAAAAAAATATTGTTTTATTATTCATTCAAAATAAATGTCATAATTTTAAATTATAGATTTTATTATATATATTTTACTATGATATCAATTAACTTTATAATTGATATTTTTTATATTCAAAAGAGACTTATGTATATTAGTAGTATTTAAAACCATAAAGTAGAGAAAATAAAAAATTTAAAGATATTTTTGACATTGTAAGACTGAGATGGCAACTAAGAGGGGATGAATTAGTTGTTTAAAACTATGGTAGATTTTTCTATGGCAAAAGAGATTTAAGTTATGCAGAAAAAATCAAGTAAATGTAAGGAGAAAAAGGAGAAGAGAGTACACAGAGATTTTATACTGGTTCACCTTCTTGTCCACTGAAGGTTACGTCCAGTACTCTTGCAGCACAAGAGATTTCTTCATTAGATATTAAGAGTAGTAATTACAATTTCTCACCCCGAGATTTCATGTATCTTACTCACTCTCTAATACCTATATCACTCTTTGGAAAACACCATTTCTAAGTGACTCTATCCCCTTTCTTATCACACCCTTGTGAAAGAACGTAATTCAATATTTTGAATGAAGAAAACGTTTAACTATGACAATGGATTGCCTTTACAAGATTTTGAAGTTATAAATTCTTGCAATCCAATTACTCTTTGTATACTTTAGTACTAATGCTCAGAATTTTTTGAATAATTTGCAATAACACTTAAGGCAACTTTAGAAAACAAGTTCTGAAAGTTATGAACAAGTTGCACTAGTGTAGAACAAGTATTTCAGAAAAGTATAGATTGTGTAAGTGAGTTATATCAACCAGAATCCCTCTACGAAAATGTAGGAATTGTTTGGAATGAAACCATTTCATTTGGGTTCAAAGGTGTGTAGTTTGAATGTGAAAACTAGTGTAACAACTTTCAGTAATCGATTACTTAATCGATGTAATCGATTACCCAACTAGTCTGTCCAACTGAGAAATTGATTTTCACGGGCAGTAATCGATTACTCAAAAGGTGTAATTGATTACCCAACTACTCTGTCCAACTGAATAACTATTTACCCGTGTTGTGTAATCGGCTACTCACATAGTATAGTCGATTACCCTGATCAATTTTTGTTGGATAACTCGTTTCTCACTCATGTAACCTCTTACTTAGTTATTGTAACCTGTTACTTAGTTATGGTAACATGTTACTTAGATCTAGTAACTTGTTACACAGTATTTTGAAAAAAAAATTCATTTATACTTGTGTTTATCAATTTTCTTTTTAAATAGTTTTGACCATTACTACTAAGTGTATAGTTAAGAGTATAAGGATAGAAGTACCTAAAGACTTAGATTCTAAATTCTTGAAGCTTTATCTTCATTGTCTTCATAAGTATTCTTCTTTTATGTGATGTTGGTGTCTTCTTCAAAATCGTGTCAAGGTTAGGAGCTAGATCTTCTTCACAATATCCCCCTTTTTGATTATGATAAACCAATATCTTCTTGACAGTATAGTTTTCTGAGAGTAGCATATTTTATGATATTCTTGACTTGTCTTGAGTATGCTCCCTCTATCTTGTATGTTCCCCCTTTGATTTGGAGTTATGTGTCTGAAATAATTTTAACAGAAAATACATTCTTCCAACTTTTCTCCCCCTTTTGACTTCATCAAAAAGAAGAAAAGGCAAGAGTCCAACACAATATATATATATATATATAAATAGCATACAATATGTATATAACAACCATAAAAGTAATCAACATAGCATAACAGTAAAAAGAAGTTCGTACAAATTCAACCATAATCAGAAAAACAAAAAAAAGCAGGTTGTCCAAAACCATGCAACATTACACACAGAATTCCTAGACAACAAAAGTTCTAAGACTCAGGTTCAGTGTTATCATTATCAAGATCCATGTTATTGATCTTATAAGAAAGACGTTGAAGTTCGAATTGGACTTGTTGATTCTGAGCATCCAAAGCATCCATCCGATTGGAGATGTAGCCTCGAAGAGAGAATAACTCATGCATGATCATGTAGTTTGTAGGCATGGGAACAGATGACTAAGACTCTGCATGAAACTCAGAAGTTTGGTGTTCAGGAGGATTAGTAGAGGCATTCACATTAGGATCAGTAGGTGCATCATGTCTATCACTTTGATGCTTATAGAGTCTATCAATGGGATCTCGAAAGAAGCCCATTTCGTGGATCACTTCCACATCGATTTTACAATTGTGTGCATCAAGTGTGACTTTGGATTCACCGGTATTGGATACACCAAAATGCTCAACTATGTTGGTTATGAAGACTGCACAAGGCAAAGGGTTGTGAGTATCTCGAACAGACCACATATGTCTCATTACTGTATTTGCCCAATTGATTGAAAAGTTATGCTTAAGAGCATACATCAATTGCAGTTCCATGTCATTGATTTGAGAATGATTTCAATATTTTGAAAGAATGATATAACTCAAAAAGTAATGAAGCAAACGATCTTCGAGATTGAGATTTCCTATAGTAAGGATATTTGTACTCTTTACAGTTTCACCTAAAGTTAGTTGCTTACGCATTTCTATTTCCCTTTTAGAGAATCTACACATAGAGTAGTAAAATTATTTTCTACCATAATTATCTCAATCACATGTAAGATCGAAATCTTTTATGTTACCTTGAGAAGGTATATTACAACATATTGAACTGAAGGTCTTAACATCCAAAACAATTTCTTTTCCTTTCACATAGGATGTTAGACGATTTTTCCTAAAGTTCAAGTTACAGTAAAATACTTTAACAAGTTCAGGATAGTAGGCTTTTGATTCCTCACAGAAATAAAAAAGATCGTATTGCCTTAGAAGAGTAGGGAAATGAAAATCTTCAAACTCAAAGTTACTTACATTTACATACTTAGGAGCAAATATGGAGCATCCAAGAAAATGCTCTGAGAAAACTTTGCGTTGTCCATCATTTGTGAGAAGATGTGTCAAATCCAAAGGATTAGCCTTAGAAGATGAAGCTTTTTGCTTTCTTTGAGACACATTGGTACGTTGCTTCTTAGCTCTTGATGATGAAGCCATTGATTGCGGTTTTTGAAAGTTTGATTTTGAGATTTGAGAGATTTGGGGATTTTTTATTGAGGCCACTAAATATTAAATCTATGGAATAGAAGTGTTTAGAATTCAAAATGTGATATGAAACAACTCAAAAATTACACAAATTGAATTAAAAAATGAAGATTGTAGGGAAACTCTAGGGTAAACATGAAAATAAGGGTTTGAGGAGGAGGAGGAAGTGTTCGAAAAATGAGAAGGGAAACATAAATAATACTCAGTGTAATCGGTTACTCAACATAAAACAATTTCCAGATTTCAAACATACATCTTAGGTAATCGATTACACAAGAGATTAATCGATTACTGAAGTTTCTTGCTCAATGTTGTAATTGGTTACTCTCTAGAGTAATCGGTTACTGAACCCATAATTTTGAATTTGCAGGCATACCGATGCCTAGTAATCGGTTACTCAACATATGTAATCGATTACATACCCATGTATTTGAAATTTTTGAAAAGATTTAAACAATTTTAAGTACAAGTAAGCATAACGAAGTAAACATATAATCATGAATAAGCATTTAAGACAAGTAAGTTTCATCAAGTATGCCAAATTCACGTCTAATTTTATATAAATGTTCTTTTTCCAAGGGTTTAGTGAATATATCTGCTAGTTGGTCATGAATATCAACAAATTCTACATATAAATCTTTCTTTTGGACATGGTCCCTAAGGAAGTGATGTCTTATATCTATGTGTTTGGTTCTAGAATGCATTACTGGATTCTTTGTGAGATTTATAGTACTAGTATTGTCACATTTTAGGAGAATGCATCCTAAGTCTAAGCCATAATCTCGCAATTATTGTTTAAGCCACAACACTTGGACACAACAACTTCCTGCCGCTATGTATTCTGCCTCAGCAGTACTTAGGGCAACATAGGCTTGCTTCTTGCATGACCATGAGACTAGTGCATTTCCTAATATATGACAAGTACCACTTGTTCTTTTTCTATCAGTTTTGTATCCAGCAAAATCTGAATCTGAATATCCAACCAAATCACATACACTTCCTTTTGGATACCATAATCCAATGTCAGTTGTGCCTTTTAGATATTTAATGATTTTTTTTGACAGCAAATAAATGTGACTCTTTTGGTTTAGATTGATACTGAGCACAAACAAACACTAAACATTATATCAGGTCTACTGACAGTTAAATAAAGTAGGATCCAATCATACCTCGATACTTTGATATATCAATGCATTTTCCAGCTTCGTCTGTATCAATGTATGTACTAGAACTCATAGGAGTGGTAATTGGCTTGTAGACATCCATTTCAAATCTTTTCAGCAAGTCTCTGCAGTATTTGGATTGACACACAAAAATATCATCCTCGAGTGTTTGATTTGTAATCTAAGGAAGTAATTTAGCTTCCTCATCATAGACATTTCAAACTCCCCTTGTATCATTTTGCCAAAATCACTACACAAATCTCATTAGTAGAACCAAAAATAATATCTACATATATTTGAACAAGAAGAGTATGATGATTTATTTTCTTAATAAAAAGTGTAGTGTCGACCTTTCCTTTGGTAAAACCTTTTTCAAGAAGAAAATTTGTTAGACGATCGTACCAAGCACGAGGAGTTTGCTTTAAGCCATAGAGAGTTTTCTTTAGTTTATAAACATGAGAAGGATGTTTGTAGTCTTCAAAACCTAGAGGTTGTTCTACAAACACTTCTTCTTATATATAACCATTAAGAAATCCACTATTTACGTCCATTTGATATAAGTAAAAGTTTAAAGAGCAAGCATATACAAGTAACAACTGAATAGCTTCAAGTCTAGCAACATGAGCGAATGTTTCATCAAAATCTATTCTTTCTTCCTGATTTTATCCTTGTGCTACCAGTCTAGCTTTATTTCTAACAGTAATTCCATTTTCATCTGATTTATTATGGAATACCCAACGAGTTCCTATAACATGTCTATTTTCTTGTATAGGAACAAGTTCTCAAACTTCATTTCTCTTAAACTGGTTCAACTCTTCTTGCATAGCAAGAATCTAGTATTCATCCTTGACTGCATCATCAATCTTGGAAGGTTCTATTTGAGAAATGAAAGTCATGTTTAAACAATCATCATTTAGCTTTAAACAAGTAGTGACACCCTTACTTATGTCGCCAATGATGTTGTCAATAGGATGGTCTCAATGAGTTCTTCATTCTTNGTAAATCAGAATGAATATGCTCTTCTTGAGAAGATAGAGTATCATCCATTTTTAAGTGCTCGGTATTGGTTGTTGTTTTGGTAAAAGAATCCTCATTTAAAGAGGAACTTGGCAAGTCCTCTTCATCACAGGTTAACCCATCCTTTATAATAGGATTGATTTCATCAAAAGATATATAAACAGATTCTTCCATAGCTAGAGTTCTTTTTATTGAAAATTCTATAAGCTTTACTCATAAGAGAGTAACCTAGGAAGAGTCTTTCGTCAGCTTTTGCCTCAAACTTGTCTATGTTTTTCTTTACCATTATTTAAAATAAAACATTTACAGTCAAATACATGCAAATTATAAATGTTTGGTTTTCTACCTTTAAAGAGATCATAGGGGTTTTCTTGAGAATTGGTCTTATAAGAACTCTGTTTGAAACATAACATGTCGTAGTAACTGCATTAGTCCAAAAATATTTTGGGAGAATAACAAACCATAGTTATACAATTATACATGGATGGTTAAGATTAGAAGTTAGTTAATGATCATTTAAAAATGTTATGTGCATTTATTTTTTAATCTTCACAATTGAAATAAGATTCAATGGTGTATAGTAATTATTCTCATTTCTCACATTGACAAATATGTTAACTTGGGTCACTTTCTATATATATATATATAGACAATCTTTTAATGGGTAGCTACATTTATTATTAAAATTCTCATACATCGTCTATGTGTATATGTATCGCCCATGAACATCATATAGGCCTTCAATTATATGATGATGAGCAGCAAAATTTTAAGATTGTTACCTCGCTCGAAAGTTCGTAAACTATAATTGAGCCAAACATGGGCTGAAAAAATAGTTCGACATTGAACTCGACTCGAGTCAATCTTTAATAAGTCGAGTTTAGCTAAACCAAGTTCGACTCAAATCATTTTCACGCCTAATATTTTGTGACATCACTTTTCTGTTAGTGTAGGAAGATTTATAGATTTTATATAAGAACATATGATTAGGTAATAATAGGAATGGCAATGAGTACTCGTATCTACATGTACCTGTCGGTAATACCCACAATAAGTCAGTTCTGAGTCTAGGTATTTGGACCTATGAATAGTTGAGACAATGATTTTAAAACCTGTTGTTGAACAAGTCTAGGTAATGAGGTACACATACTCGCAGGTATCCAAACCTATAATTCCTAAATCTATATTATATATCTATATATATATTATAACTAATCTTATTTTTCATCTTGTGATATTATATAGTTAAAAAGTGATGTTTGTTAATTCATGAATGTGATATAATGTTATATTAATCCAGAAATCTTAGATGTTTGATATGATTTATTGTCTTATTTTAAATTATATTTTGAAGTAAAAAAATTATATTTAAGTGACAATTTAATGTTGTGTACTTGTACTTTAATTATATTTTATAATTGTTCTTATTATTATTATTCTTATTTTAATTGTCTAAAATAACACATATGGTTCTAGGAATTAGGAATGAAACAAAATGGTAGAACAAGACATGTATGGGTAATGCGCTACCTGAATCCATTCAAACTCATTATCATCCCTAAATCTGGAGTAACGAAATTGTTTAGGAGTAGCGAGTTTAGAGTCTTCGATTTTAGATTCTACCAAATTTGCTAGGCTCGATGCTTCAACAATATGCTGAGGTTGTATGACAACAAGTTACCATATATTCTTAGGAATAAGGCCACAAAGTAAATAATTCAGTATTACCTATGGTGATAAACCTAGAGTATTTTGTAGTTTTTTTTCAAATTGTTCTTAGTATTATACAATTGAGCTAGTTTGTCCGAGTTTGAATAATTTCGCTTCATGGTTTGCATAACACAAGGGCCTAAACCGTATTTCAAGGGATCTAATGGAGCTTTCCCAATATGTGATATTAGACTTGTGGAATGTCCATTTATATCAGCTTAGGACCTATCCTTTTGTATAAAATCAAATAATGGGTAAATGTTAGTTTGGAGGAACTTGATAAATTTGAATAAATTGTTCAGCTTGAAATAGTCACTCCAAAGGTTCGCATCTAAGGGGTTAAGTTGGAGTGAAAATGAGACATATATATATATATATATATATGAGTTATGTGGAGTGAAAAATGGTAACAGTTGGGAAAATATGTAAGTGATGTTTGTGGGTTCTTGATGAGGGGACTACATTTATGGGGTTAGGGTTTAAAATGTTTGAAGATCTTGGTTGAGCATAAGGGTTTTGAGGTGGATGTGTGGTTGAGGTGGTAGAACTTTAAAACTTGCAATTTATTTGTGATGCTCGGAAGAGTATGAGCTATCATGTCATGATTGGAATCTTGTTGATCTTATCTACAAAGAGTTAAAGCAATGTTTCATCTATATCCTTATTAGCAGGTTTGGTAGTTAATATGCAAAAATGAAGGCACCAACCACCCTATATCAATATTGTGAAATCTGAGTCGGATATCAAATTGGAAGATATCTCATATCAGGTTTAACCAGTTTAAACAGTTAAACCGTCCGGTTGAACCGGGTGATTTCATATATAATTAATAATTTTTTCAATAAATATATAATTATATTGAAATAATATCTCTCAATATTATTTTGGACTGAAGCAAAAAAAATAGAGTAATATTCCATTTTTTTAATTTTAAGTAAACTGTCCAATTTACTTCCCGGGTTATTCCGATTTAACTGGATTTTACATGGTCGGACCGGAATTTTTCCGGTTCAAAGCGGCTCAACTCTTATTCAATTAAGACCACAAACCATAGTCATTATCAAGTCTGTTCAATGATCAAACCGGTTGGACCACCTAGTACGATCTGGTTCTCATAAAACTGCTCTATATAATAGCATAGACAATTTACGTTAACAACTTACATTTAGGCATTAAACAAGCTCAGGCCCGTAGGTTCTATTAAACTATAAAAGCTCTGGCCTTTGCTTGATCCTGTTGGGCCTTGATGGGTTATCACAATCCTCTATGGTGACTGGGCTGCTATCAATTACTCTTAGAAAAATATTATACTAAGAGCTAAAAATGAAGACCCGACGTGTTATTAATTAACCACCAACCTTTAAAAGCTTGCCACAAGAAAAGTCGAATTTATGCTTGAACTTGTACCCCTATAACCATTTGAAATTAACATATGAGTAGTATGAATGTGTATTTAAAATTTGGAGTAGTTTTAGATTTGATTCCTGATTTATGTGCATAAAAATAGCACTATAAATGATTTCCACTAAATAATGGGAGATTTATGAATTAGGCATAGGAATAGTCTCTACTAAAATTCAAAGTTGGTAGACTTATATCTCATAATGATATGAACTTGAAATCTTTTGTTGACTTTAAGATTTTGTTTGTAGATAATTATATTGTAAATTTCTTTATAAATACTCTTTAAGCAGTGAAACGTATTTATCCTAATGAACATGGTAATCCAACTCACCTTAAATTTTAGACAATAATGATTAAATACTATACTAAAAACTGGAGTGATGCTATTTTTTAGTGGTCAAATTGTATCTTTAATAATCTATTTTATTAAATTATAAATAAATAACCTGAAGCCTAGATCTTCTCATAATTAACTTATTTTAGGACAGAATCAATTTCATAACAAGTGGGTCAGAACCTGACATATTCTGGTCGCGCGATTGCGTTTACTTCCAAACATAATTGAATCACTATTATTAAGAACTCGATATTGTGTACTATATAAAAGAAGAAAAACTTGTTTGCATGGAATCTGAGAATTAAACTATATTAAATTATCACATCAATATTATATATATAGACTAAAGTATGGACTATTTAGTAATGCAAGGAAAGTAAAAGAAAAAAGTTGAAGCCACACCAGCTCTCTCGAGTCTTTAGCACAAGTGTTTCACTTTTAGAACACTTACATGTGTTGTTTATTCCAATAGTATCTTGCCGGTTCAAACTTTGTTGTCACCAGCCTATACCCTTTTCTTGCTAGATAAGTGTGGTTATTTAATAGAAGAAATTTTTATTCATCATTCATATTTAATTATCGTTGACTCTTAAATAAAAGTAATATAAATGAATAATAAATAATTCATTAACTGTATATAAATATTTACACTATTAGAGCATAAATATTATATTACACTCTATTTAATACTCATGTATATATATCTATACTAGTATATATATATATTATTTCTATACCTCTATACTATTATATAAAGGCAAAACATGTCTAAATGGTTTTAAGGTAAACTAAGAGATGTAATTTCTATATTCCAACTTTGCCCTTACTACTGAAAAATCATATACCTAATATTCATATACCATGCACCATGTATTCAAGGTTAGATTTGGATTTATGAAATTATTAGGAATATCATTTTTTTTTTTGCTAATAATTACTTTCTTGGAGTTATTAGTTGTATTTATCCTCTCACTCATAGCATTAATGCCTATTGTTAGTCATTTTAAAATTTAAATAGACACACGTTTTTTACAATAAATAATATCATTACTATTTAATATTTTTATGAATTAGTTTTGCCATATTCCACCGTATGATTTTGGTCTTTCATATAAATTCTTTTTTAATATGTAATTGGTTACAATACAACAATTTTATGTATATTCATGTTTTATGTCAATTCAAAATTCAAATACACCTTTCAACAATTTAATGTACTAAAAGTTTATGAGTGTAATATATATGTACTGATAGTATAAAGATTTATGCGCAGTCAGTGTATTATCCATCGTTTATTTGTATTACTTTTGTTTAAAAGTCAATGATGATTAAAAATGAATGGTGAATGATATAATAACAGTCTAAAAAGTTCTTACACTATCAGTGTGTACATCTTTTTCTCAAAGTTTATAACATATATGTTGTAATTACCACCATACAATTGATTGTTAACCGTAACTAATATTCTAAACATTTACTCGACCAAGTAACTTTCACGTTCTCCCATAAACCCAAATGTTAAATATTCGAAATTAATGATTCTCTATTATCTAGTTCCACATCACTTTCTAATTTCATTTTTTCGAGATACGTTTTTATTCTCACTATCATCATTGTTAGAGCGTAATTTTATCTTCTCTCATAAACTCATATGTTAAACTTCTAATGTAAGGCATGCACATCTCCTTTACTTTTCATTTCCATATTCATTCTTATTCTTAGGTATTCTTGAATTCATATATGTTTGAGTTGGGAAAGTCATGTCACTATGAGTGTTGTAAAACCTAATTTGTGTTGGGCAGTTCAATTGGTAAACTGGTGAACCGATCTCAATATTGGTACGGTACAATAATTATATTGGTCATGCAATCATATTCGTCAAATCTGGTCATACTGTTCGGTTTTCAATTGTGTACCGGTCATACTGGCAGTTTTTATTTAATATTAATTTTTTAATAAAAATAAAAAAATTATTGGTTTTTTATTGATTTTCAACATTAATTTTAATATTATATATATATATAATTTGACCGATATGCGGTTTAATTAGTGAACAACTGGTTGAACCGCTATACTACTATATCAGTACCCTAACCGGTTTGATTATTGATACGGTATTAAAAATAACACTAATCACTATCATTGTAGTATGAATTTATTATTTTCTATTGTTCATACTTTTCTTCATTTTCCCTTTCATTATGTGCGATTAGTGATGTGGTGAATGAAAAAATAACTCTCATTTTTTAAGTTTTTATATTTCTTGATATGTGATGACTATAAGTGTAACAAATATGATTATTCTTCCAAGATGCATCATTGTAATTATTGATACTTTTCTTACATTATCTTAGACCTTTCTTACATAAATTATATAATCAAGGTGCATCATTGCATATACCGAATGTGCTATAATTGTAGACTCAGGAACATCTTCAAGTGATATTCTAAGAATATGATATGAAACATTAGGTGGACATCTGCTGTCCCAAGATAATGTACCACTCCATGTACCACGGCTTGTGATTGGTCAGAAAAATAATTAATTATTAAAATTTTAATTTAAATATATTTTTTCAACCAATCATAAGTCGTGGCACACTTTGTGGTACAGGAGATGTGCTCCCTGAAACATTATACTCCTTTAATGATAATTTCTATTTGGATCATATGTGTCTTTATAAAAATAATAAAAAGATGATGGTCTTATCCCACAACGTAATTTTCAATTCCTTTTTGACATAGTTTCATGTTAAAGTAGACATTTTTGTTAAGTATGGATCATTTCTTTTATCGTCCCCATTTTTTGTTGCAATATATAAGTATGAAACAAACTTCATAAGGAAAGGGTTGCATTTTAGTAACATTTGGCATGACTTTTAGTTATGGATTACCTCAAGGCTCAAGTTAGAAATTCAACAAAATCAACTGAGTCTTGATCCCACAAATTATTATATTTAACATGTCATATCATATTTAACATTTGTAACATATAAACTACACATTCCAAACAATACAAAAATGGTTTGACAACATACTAGTAAAATAGACAACAAACTTATTTGTAGTAAATTAGTTTGTCATCCGTATATTATATGCATTTTAAATACCCATTATTTAAGAGGAATTATTACATGTTACAATACCAATACTCCTATATATATATATATATATATATATATATATATATATATATATCTTAATATAAGAAGAAAAGTTAGATCTTGCCCACATATAATAAGCTGACACTTCAATAATATTTAAGTGAAAAATCTTATATAGTATTTAATTTAACAACAAATAGGATAAATGTCACATTTTTAGTGGACTAGAAATTCCTGATACCATAATATACACTATTATGTATATATCATTTATTTATAATAAACTTAATTAATTTTAATTTAACATTGAGGATTTGATTGAGATTATCAATCCCGAATCTATGTAATAATTTCTCACAAATATCAACATATGTTAGACTATGAGATAAGATGGAATTACATGGTAGAGAAGAAAAACCTTTATTGTCTAAATTGGTGATGGTTCAATTTCAAATCTCTTAATAGATGGAGTTTTGGATCATAAATAGGAAGAGACATCAAGTGCAGGTGTCACCCCTTAATTAGTATCATTAAAAAGAAAGTGGAATAATAGTAGTTTTCGCAATGTCTAGTGGGTGTGACTTTCTATAGCATGCGTCGCTATAGCACTCAGAAACATGTGTCGGTGAATCCTTTGACCCTTCCGTTTTTTTTATTGTTAACGAGTCACGGAACCTAAAAATTAAAATGATAACATTGCCCACATTAGTCTTTTTCATTATTTTTTATTGTTATTAATATTCTTTCTGTTATCAAACAAATCAAATATCATGATGTAATGATTTAATATCTGTTGACTAATTAAATCTTTAAATTATATATATATATATAATGAGGAGGATCCGTTTATACTGGTTACACTTAGTTTCAGTCATTCACTTTCTTAAATTCAATGAACTAAATTGGTGAAACTTAAAAGTTATTTAAAATTTATCTTTCTCTCATCATTTATTTCACTCACTCATTTGGTTCGTTGAATTTAAAAAAATAAATAGCTAAGAATGAATGTAACTAGTGTAAATTAAATTGGGTGTAACAAGATCTTTCCTCATATATATATATATATATATATATACTATATATAAAGCCAAAACATGGTATAACTACCACCATACCATAATTTCTATATTCCTATTTTGCCCTTCAAAATTTTAATTTAAAAAAACCATATAATCCTATATAATCACCTCA
>NC_032012.1:14595796-14671620 GCF_001865875.1 Lupinus angustifolius
TTTTTATAACTTCTAATTTCATCTTTATATATACTTATATTAATAAACATTTATTTCATATTTTATAATTTCTAATTTTATCTTACTAGCGTGTTGGCAGACACTACCGTGCCTGTCAACCCGCTTTCCTATTGTTTGTAATGTGTATGTATTCTACATATTAAGTTGTATTATATATTGTAATTTGCACTTGAATATATATTCGTTTGAGGTAATTGTTCAATCTTAAGAAAAGATGAATATACAAGTGTGTTCATCAAGAATAGAGTCTTGATATCTTCACTTAATTTTATTTTCTAGCATGTTAACAGGCACTACCAGGTCTGTCAACCCGATTTCATATCGTTTGTAATGTGTATTCTACATATAAAAGTGATTTTTTATCTAATTAATTAAAATTTATTGCATTAGTCATAATGTATATCCATTAAATTAAAAAAATAGGAATCCATGAAATATATTACATTGGTCACAATGTATGCAATTGAGTAAAGAGTATATGAATATTTGACATTTAAAACATCCAGATTACACGTTACAAACAATATGAAAGTGGGTTGACAGACACAATAGTACCTATCAACACGCTAGAAAATAAAATTAAGTGAAGATATCAAGACTTTATTCTTGATGAACACAATTGTATATGCATCCTTTCTTTAAGATTGAACAATTATCTCAAACGAATATATATTCAAGTGCAAATTACAATATATAATACAACTTAATATGTAGAATACACATTACAAACAATAGGAAAGCGGGTTGACAGACACAGTAGTGTCTCTCAACACGCTAGTATATAATAAAGTAATAAATAGAAATATTATTATTGTAATAATAAAACTCAAGTATTACGATAATACATGTCACTTTATAAACAACTTAATCATATTTCCGATGGAATTATGAAAAATATAAAGGATACTAATGTATATATAAATTATATATATATATATATATATATATATATATATAATGAAAGTGAGCAGTTCTGGTTCTAAACCCTGGATTCTTTTTGCTATCTATGGTAGCCCTCATTTTTCCTTGAGAGGGAGTCTATGGGATAATCTTCGAGACCTAGCCGCGGAAATGAACAAGCCTTGGTGTGTGGTCAGTGATTTTAATGTCATTGCTTCAGATCAGGAGAGAGTGGGCAGTTGCAATAATAGACCTCCGAGATGTGCTTCTCAATTTGTGTCTGTCATCAATAACTACGAGTTGATAGGCCTTGGTTTTATTAGTCCTTGGCACACGTGGAAGAAGGAAAGTTTGAAGGAGATGTTGGATAAAGCATTATCTAATATGGATTGAAGACTTAAATTCCCTCTTGTTTCTATTACGCATTTGAACCCCTTAAAGTCGGATCATTCCCCTTTGTTGGTTAACTTTGTTGAGCATCAAGGGCCAAATCGTGGTTGTCAATCCTTTCGAATGTTAGTTGTGTGGTTCTCTCATCTATCTTTCTAGTCTCAAGTTAATAACTTGTGGATGTCTTACTTGTCGTGGAACAATACTATCTCAAACCTCTAGGTTGCTCTCAAGGTTTGGAATAAGGAGGTCTTTAATAATATGTTCCAAAATAAAAAATTATGATTCAGCGTTTGAATGGAATAACTAGGAATCTAACCGGAGGTTCCAATCCGTTCCTGGATAAGCTTCAGATTCAGCTCTGGAGTCAATTAGAAGAAGTGTTTCATCAGGAAGAATTACTTTGGTTTTAGAAATCTAGGAACAATGGGCTTATTCACAGAGATAAGAATACTCGTTATTTCCATGCATCTACGATTATTAGAAGAAGGAAGAAGCATGTCCTCATGCTGCAAAATACAGAAGGGAACTAGGTTCAGGGTAGGGATTAACTTAAGGCCTTAACTATTAACTTTTATCGGAACTTATACTCAACTTTTGGTGGTAGAGTTTCCTTCTACATCTCAGGCAGTTTTCCAAGTTTGGCTTTGACACAGAGTGATTCCTTGGTGCAACGGTTTTAGTGGAAGAGATCAAACGGGCAATGTTCAGTATTGGCGGGTATAAGGCTCCGGGTAAAGACGGAATTCATGCCCTCTTCTATCAGAACAATTGGAATGTGGTGGGGGTTAAACTCTGCAATTTTTTCGTCTCGGTGTTTAATAATCCGGAAAAGGTGGCGGAAATAAATGACACTATTATTACGCTCATCCCTAAAGTTGAGTCGGCGAGTCATCTTAAAGATTTTCGCCCGATTAGTCTTTGCAATGTTCCTACAAGGTGGTGACTAAAGTCCTTGCGGCTAGACTGTGAGGAGTCATGCATAAACTTACTGATCCTTACCAGAGCAACTTCATCCTGGGTCGGCAAAAGAGTGACAACATCGTTATTACACAGGAGGTTATCCACTCTATGAAGCTTAAAAAGGTAAGTTGGGTTGGATGGCGACAAAAATTGATTTTGAGAAAGCTTATGATAGATTGAGTTGGAGTTTTGTGAAGGACACCCTCATTGATGCTAGATTACCCCCTCTGTTTGTTGATTTAGTAGACAAATGTATATCTAGATCCCTTCTCGCCACAACGCGACATCCGTCAGGGTGATCCTATATCTCCTTATCCTTTTTGTTCTCTGCATAGAACGTTTGTCTCAGCTTATTTGTTCAGCCACTAAGGTTAGGTTGTGGAAGCCAATCAAGTTATGCCAGAATGGTCCCCCTATTTCTCATTTAGCATTTGTGAATGACTTGATTCTTTTTGCCGAAGCTAGTATGAAGCAGGTTGAAATTATTGAGACCTGCCTCTAGTTGTTTTGTAAAAGCTCGGGTCAAAAGGTCAATAAATAAAAAACCAAAAAAAAATTCCTCAAAGAATGTGCATGAGAACATTCACCACCAGGTTAGCAACGCTTTGGGTTCAATAGAACTTGTGATCTCGGGAGGCACTTGGGGGTGCCGATTCAGCATATTGGTCCAAGGAAGAATAGCTGCAAGTACATTTTAGATAGGGCCAAACACAGATTGAGCAATTGGAAGTGTAAGCATTTATCCTTCGCGATGCGGTTGACCCTTACCAAGTCAGTGTTGCAATCCTTACCAGTGTATGTTATACAAATAACCTCTATTCCTCTTTCAGTTTGTGATAATTTAGAAAATATGTGTCGTTCCTTCATTTGGGGAGAAGATTACCAAACTCGGAAAACACATTGGCAGAGCTGGGACACACTTTGTATGCCAAAGAAGGCTGGTGGATTGAGCCTTAGGCAAGCGCGTCTTGTGAACAAAAGCTTTATGCTGAAAGTGGGGTGGAAGTTGGTTCAAAATAAAGATGCTCTTTGGGTCAAAGTAATTCATGCAAAGTACAAAGTTGGAGAGGATAAGATCCCTATGATCAATAAAAGATCTAGGGAATCTCATTTTTGGAAAGGGATTAGATCTGTGTGGCTATTACTAGATGAGAACCATTGTCGAAGGACGGGTAATGGGAGACAGGTTGATTTCTAGAATGATAATTGGGTGTCGAACGAGGGCCGCTTGTGTAGAACTCAACAGGGGAATATCACATTTCCGATGATGGATAGTAAGGTCTCCGATTTTTTGAATGCTTAGGGTGTTTGGGACTTACAACTTCAATCCATTGCGGTCCCTCCTAACATTGTGAACAAAATCATGGCACTGCCCTCTTCGGGGGACGATCAGGATGAGGGTACCTTGGTTTGGTTGGGCGCAAAAGATCGATATACTCATTGGTATTGGTCTTCTATTTCAGTGTGGATTCATGTACATTTGTGTGGAGTCAGACTCTGCGTCTAATATTGAGATGATTAACAATGATTGTGATAATTCCCATCCTTGTGGTGTCTTGGTAACTCAGATTCGGGCTGCCATGAATAGTTTCCATCAAGTTTGGTGCAACTATATTTTCCGAGAATCCAACACTGTTGCTAACTCTTTTGCAAAACTGGACTGAGCATGGGGTCCAGGTTCCACATTTTTTATATTGCTCGTAGTTTTTGTTCCATTTGTTTGTTGCTGGATAGTGCATGAACTACATACTATAGGGGTCTGTAGTTTCTTTGTCTATTTCCTGCTGGGTTATTACCTCCTATTTGCATCGAAGAAAAAAACATATTATGAATCATTATGAGACCTTACCTTAATCACATTCGTTAGCTTATTTAAAATTCGGTTTATGGCATAAGAGTGTTTATATATTTTCCACCTACCATCTTGTTAAATAGAAGTCGTCCTATACCTTATGGGAAAAACAATCATTGAATAAGTATTTCATTAATATAGTATTTCTATACACAAAAATAGATTATTATTTTTATATTGTTTTTGGATAGAATGTAATTGAATCCTGAACAAATAGAAAATTATCAGTTGGATGTCTCATATGTAGTTTTTGTTAGAACTTGGTTTGTTGAAAACCATTAGTGAGGATTTTTGGGTGTAAAATTTAAAAAACTCTCAAGTCTCACATATAAGAGTTTTGAAAAAAAAAACTATCAGGTCCCATGTTGGAGGGATGAGAAACTTGGAAAAAATCTAATGTTATAAATAGAGGTCTTATCCCCTCATTATAATTTGCCCCAAGTTGAATGTGCTTTCACTCAACTTTTTCTTTCTTCCTCATATTTTCCGTCGATGCATTTTCGGGAAACTTTTCCACTTTTCTTTCTGTGGTACTAAGAATTGGCACAGACAACCAAATTATCGCAATTTTGAGAATGACACTAGTAGTCCGCATTGAGAGAAAAGAATTGGTACAGGTAGCCATATTATGAACATTTCGAGAATTGACATTGATAGTCAAATTGTGCGAAAAGAATTGGCAGATGTAGTCATATTGTGGGAATTTCGAGAATTGACATTGGTAGCCATATTTTGGTGGGTGTATTTGAGATCGATTCTTATAGTGCAATAAGACTTCGATAACATAGATCTGAGTTATTTTATCCTGTGGACGGCGTGGTTGATAGTTTACTTGCATATTTTGGGCAGTGTCACGAAACGTCTTAAAGATAGCGACATGGTCGTGACTCAACCAGTAAGTATTATTTTGTGCCATTTAGGATTGTTGTAAGCTACGGTAACAACAATTTCCTTAGACTCCATTAAGCCTATATTTAATAGGGGTGTTCAAATCCAGACCGGTCCAAAAACAAAATTGAAAATCGATCAAAAATAGATTGAAACTGCAAAAACCGAATTTGTTTAGATTGTATTGGATTTTCTTATTAAAGAACGATCGGTCTGGTCCATTTTTCAGTTTTACCTCTAAGTGTGTGACCTTTTACGTATTTTTGGCACTTAACCCGAAGTCTAACTCCTAAATTGTTCTTCACTGCTAAATTGTTTAAGTGTTGTCTTGTTGTTACTATTACTCTTGTTGTTACTATGCTACTGGTGTTGCTATTTACTTTACTATTGTTGTTGTTGTTTATTCTATTGTTGATATCTTGTTGTTTTTTTTGTTGATTATTGCTATTTTTTTATTGATTATTGTTGTTTTTTGCCACTTCTTATTTTTAATGTTGCTAGACACTTTTTTAATATTGTTGAATATTATTTTTAATGTTTTATGTTTAATATTTAGTAGTGTTTATGAGTTTTGAATGTATATACAATTAAAAAACCGAGCTGAAAACTGCATATATTATTTTGACCTGATTCAATCATACTTAATAAAAATCCCGATAACATATAAGATATACATTTAAAAAATTTCTACAGCTTCATATGCCGGAAATTAGTTTGACTAACAAATCCTGAATATTGACCGCACACTTTAATGAGACAAACAAAGTGTTCACTGGATTATTAGATATCATATTAGGTTAAATGTCAAAAATTTCAATTTCTGATAGCAACAACTTTTTAAATGGATAATTACACACTTAAGAAGAGATTAATCTTTTTAAACATAAAGTGAGAGAACATATTAGTTATACCAAAAAAAAAATAATAGCCATTGTTTATGCATCCTACGGACAATTAAGTAATAGGATGAAATTTCAAAGGAACATGATTCATTAGAAAATAGAGGTTGAGTTTTTAATTGAAGAGGGACAAACATTAAATCCACATGGTGTGAAATTAATATTACTTTCAATCTAGGACAAAGAAATGTGTTCATGACTAACATGGTGGAGGGACTAGATATAGTCAATAAAGTAAGAGAGATCAGGGTACTTCATGTTCTTTATGTTAATAAGGAGACGAGAGGCTATTCGTATTTTTATTTTTTAAAATTAATTATCATTTTATAAAAAAATTTAAATTGTAAATTTAAATTGTCAACAATAATCATAACAATAAGTTTTAAAATGTTATGAAATTTAATATCAAATATCCATAACAATAACTTTAAAAATGTTGTTAAAAATTAGGGAGGGATTACTTATGTTGGGAAGTAAGTCCCACATCGTATACCTCATTATCTCGGGAATGGTTTAAATACATGTTGAGCTACTTTTCTCATTGCCAATTGGTTTTAAGATGGAACCTTAACTTGGTAACCCTTTGCCTGGTCCGGCAGGCTTATATGGAGGGGGCATGTTGGGAAGTTAAAAAACATATTTTATATCTTAATAACATTTACTATAGAAAAATCTAATGGTTCAAATCTACTAACTAATTCAATTTATTAGATTTTCCTAAAATGATGACTAAGATATGTAGTGAGTTTTTTAACTCACTCCTCGAGTAAATGAGTCCCTCCATAAAAATTATATACACCAATTTTTTTAACAAATAACAATTTCCTTTTCAATATATATTTGAAGGTAATCACTAAAAAAAACTCATCTTCCATCTTGTTGCCAAATGTGCTCTTCACTAAATTAAAACATTACTCTGTATAGCACAAGAAGTGTGGCAAAAAGAGTTAACACACTATCGACAACAAGACAAATTTGTTTTTCTAGTTTTTATCATCCATTATATGATAATAATAAATAGTTTCCAATGCGCGTGTCTTCAATTACATAATTTCATATTAGGTGAAGTCTTAGCCTCTTAGGTAAAGTTTCATTCACAAGTGACACATGCCAACTATTATGAATGATATCCATTTCTCTCTTGGATCTAAACCTGAACTAATTCCACAATATCATCATTGAATTTTTCCTTCAATTCTTTCAATTGAGAGTTTGTCACGGCATAAACATTTGAACTTTGTCATCATACGGTTGCAATATCATCTTGTTGATTTTGGACAAGCACTAAAATCTTTTTTTGCTAAGTAATCCATAAAATCAACAACAAGCTAGAATATAACTCTAAGAGTCCATGTACCGATTTACAAAAAATAAATGGTCAGAACTCACAGTAGACGAAAACTAAGATTGCGATCTAATATGAATTAGATTCATGAGATGAATAACACTAAATTCTTTCTCACATACTATCACATCATTTATCATTAACCAAATAGAGTATAAGGTTAAAAACTAAAGCATACTCTATTATTGAACCCGGCCCTTTCAAATTTGTACACAAGCTTAGGTGAAGTTTGAAAAGATAAATACCAGAATTTTGGGTAGAAGGTTTGGTTTCCCTAACCAAAAATATAATACCCTCCACATATTTTCACCAAACTTGCAAGAAACAAAAAAAAGTAGTCTCTAGATTTAAAATAGTGGCAGCAGAAAACACAAAACATATTCATTTCTCATTGAATGATCAACCTTGTGAGTAACATGTACCTAATATATATTTCTGCAATTACAGAAGACATCATGTAAAATTGTAATTATTTTCATACATATAACTTATTCCTTCGCTGTGCATCATTAGCTTCTCGTGTAAACAATATTGATAGGAACCCAAATCCTAGACCCATTAGAAACATATAGAAGCCTAGTTTGTTTTGTGATTATGTGGTGAATAATTAAATATTTCTATAACATTTCAATTTCCTTTTAATTTATAAATGTGCCTTATGTTATTGAGTCCAATTCTAATAGTGTAACTCTAATTCTCTAGTTTCATGTATTAAAATTTAGGTGAGTTGTTACTTGGAGGCTATAAATGAAATATGAATTTTATCCTTTAGTTTTATCTTTTTTTTGTTGGGGATCTTTTCTAATTGATGTGTAAGCAAGATTAATAAATCTTAGTAGATGAACCATTGAGTACATTTAATGATGACTATTCCAAGGTCTTGAAATTTTTCCTTGACTCTTGAGAACTATGAAGTCTAACTTAGAAAGTTGGAGTATCACTTTTTAAGGTGTCTTGAAAGTATGACAACAATTAAATCTTCCACTATGTCTTTATGATGAAGCTTTCTTCCCCCTCACTATATATAGGGGATTTGTGAGGAAGGGATGTAACAAACAAGTGAGAAAGAACAACATAGAGAGAAAGTGATAGAGTTTATATTCATTTAGTTTGAGACTTCTATTCCTAGTGAGATATTAGAGAAAATTTGTATTAGAGAAAGTTTGTATTTCCATCACTTTTGGGTGAGATTGAGTGTTATCTCTCAGTAATAGAGTCAAATATTGTAATTCTACTTTCTATAGTGGAGATATTTTCTAGACTAGGTCTCGTGGTTGTTTCCTTCTCACATTGAGGAGGTTTTTCCACAGTAAAATTCTTAGTGTTATTCTTATATTCTTCTCTATTTTCTTTATCCACTTGTCGTTTCCCCAAGTGCCTATTTTGCATTTCATAGAGGAGGGAAATTGGTTCTGAATTTTCTAAAAGTGGTATCAGAGCTCTCAGGTTCATTCGGGGAGCTTCACCTATGTAGTCCAAGATGGAAGGAGACACTAATATCTCATTTGATGAAGACATATTCAAGTTGGCAGCTGACAACTATTCCTATTGGAAGATTATGATGGAGGATCATTTCTATTGCAAGGATATGCATGAGCCTAATTCTTCCAAAGACAAGCCAGAAGATAATGGGGGCAGAGATTGGGAGCTTTCGTATTGAAAATATGTTGCAATGATTCGAAAGTATATTGATAGAAGTTTATTTGAGCATGTGTCCATATACACAAATGCTTATGAGTTATGGTCGAAACTTGAATCTATGATTCAAAAGAAAACTCCCATAAATAAACCTTTCTTGTCAAAAGGCTAGTGAAACTCGACTATAGAGATGGTCAAAGCATGATAGAGCACTTGAATTCATTCAAGGATCTTGTCAATCAATTGACAAAGATATATATGAATATAGATGACGAGCTGCAAGCACTTCTATTACTGAGTTCGTTGCCTGAAAGTTGGATACATTGGTGGTCATCTCAGCAACCTAGTCTCTGATGGGAAGGTCTCAATGGGCATTGTTTTAGACAGAATGAAGAATCCAGAAGGAAAGAATGGAGTACATCCTTCAATTCTGAACCAAATGTTATGGAGAGACGTGGAAGAAGTGAAAATCATGGAAGGAATGAACCTCGTGGAAGAAGCAAAAGCAAATTTAGAGGTCCTTCTCAATCTCGCACGAGGTCAATAACATGATATTAATTTAGTAAAGAATGGCATAAGAGATCTGAATGCATGTTGTTCTTGAAGAGAAACCAGAAAGCTGAAAATGTTCATGAAGATTTAGTTTATCCAAGAAAAAATGGTCATTAGTCTACCACAGCCGTCGCCGCAAACGATGACGTTATCCTCATTTGAGAAGCAATTACCTAAAAGTTGCATATGGTGATTATTCTTGGATCGTTGATTCTAGTGCCTTTTTCCATGTAATTCCATATGAAGGTTTCTTCTAAAAGTACAATAAAGATGATTATGGTATTGTGAAAATGGGAAACCATGTTATAAGCAAGATGGCGAGAATTGGTGATATTGTGCTGCTAACAGACATAAGGGGAAATATTGTACTGAAGGAGATGAGACATGTTCCAGATATGCGTCTCAATGTTATCTCAACGGGTAAGTTGGATGATGTTGGTTTTGTAAGCCACTTTGGTGTTGGAAAATGGAAACTAGCAAAAAGCAACCTAGTTATTGCTAGCGGCTCAAATGATGGATCTTTGAACATTTTGTTCTCGAGAAGAAAATGTTGCTACCGACTCCAAATATCTTCGGCATAGGCGATTGGGACACATGATTGAGAAAGCACTTTAGATGCTCGCCAAAGACCATCTTCCAAATATAAAAAGTTCAAATTTTAGATTCTTGTACTGATTGTCTTTATGGTAAACAACATAGAGTCAATTACCAGAGAACGTATAATCCTTCACGGAGAGATGAAGTACTTGAATTGGTGCATTCAGATGTTTGTGCGTCATCTGAAAGATCCCTTGGAGGAGCCTGCTACTTTGTCATGTTCATAGATGATCACTCAAGAAGAGTATGAGTGTACTTGTTGAAAAGCAAAGATCAAGTATTATCAGCATTCAAAGAGTTCAATTCACTAGAGGAGCGTGAGACTGGGAAGAAGTTGATGTGTTTGGAAGCAAACAATGATCGAGAGTATTATGGTCCATTTGAAGTCTATTGTAAGGCTTGTGGTTTCAGACTGGAAAAGACACCGCCAAAGACTCCTCAATTGAATGAAGTAGCTGAGAGGCTGAACCACACAATTGAAGAGAAGATCAGATGCATGTTGCAAGATGTCAATCTCCCCAAGTCTTTCTAGGATGAAGTAGTAAAGACTGTAGTGGATCTAATAAAATGGACACCTTCAAGAACCCTGAACGGAGAAATTCTAGAGGAAGTATGGTACAAGAAGAAGGCATCCTTAAACCACCTGAGAGTATTCAAAGGCTCTGCCTTCATTCACATTCTAAAAGATGAGAGAAAGAAGTTGGATGCTAAGACCAAGGAGTGCATTTACCTTGGGCCCCAAAGAATGAATTTGGATACACATTGTGGGATCCGGTAAACAAGAAAGTTGTGAGAAGCAAAGATGGTGTGTTCTTCGAGGATCAGATGATCAAAGATGTTCAAAAGAGAAATTAGTGCAAGTCAAAAGTTCACATTTGTTCAGGGAGAGATTCCTCAACAAACAGATCTTGATCATCATATAGGTCCAGAATAGATAGTCCAATAGGTAGATCCTGATCACACAAAACTTGACCAGATTAATGAAGAGTCAGATCATGATGAGGGGGTGGTAGACACACAAATGCATCAAGAACCCGAGCCAATAAAGCATCAGATGCAAGTTGAACTGAGGCGATCTGAAAGAGGCTGAATACTTTATTCCAAGTATCCTGAAGAAGATTATATCGTACTAACATATAATAGTCAACCTCAAGACTTCTCAAAAGCTATGAAGACAACTGATAAAGAATAGTGGATTAAAGTCATGGAAGATGATATGAACTCGTTACATGAGAACCACACTTATAATCTGGTGGAGTTGCCCAAAGGAAGAAAAGCCTTGAAAAATAAATGGGTTTATAGGCTTAAAGTTGAAGAAGGAAGCTCGATACCAAGGTACAAAGCTCAGATTGTTGTGAAAGGATGCAATCAGAAGAAAAGATATGATTTTGATGAGATATTTTCACCAGTGGTGAAGTATTCCTCTATAAGAGTAGCATTGGGTCTAGCACCTAGCCCAGACTTAGAAGTTGAACAACTTGATGTCAAAACAACTTTTTTACATAGAGACATCAAATAATACTTAGTTTGTCGTCTGACTGAGAGTTTATATGGTTTGAAGTAAGTCTCGAGACAATGGTACAAGAAGTTTGAATCCTTCATGATCAAATACAGTTTTAAGAAGACAACTAGTGATCACTGTGTATTCATTAAAAGGCATGAAGATGGAAACTTGATTATCCTCCTCTTATATATTGATGATATGATAATCATTGGGCGTAACAAAACCAAGATTGTTGGTTTGAAGAATGTTTTAAGAAAGTCTTTTGCTATGAAAGACTTGGGTCCCACAAAGCAGATCCTTGGAATAAGGATAATAAGAGATTGTTCCAAGAAGTTGTTATGGCTATCACATGAGAAGTACATTGAGAAAGTTCTCAAGAGATTCAACATGAATAAGGCAAATCATGTTACTGTTCCACTTGCTAGACATTTCAAGTTAACAACAATGCAATGTTCAACTAATGATGAAGAAATGAAAGAAATGAGCATAATGCCTTGTTCCTCTGTGGTTGGAAGTCTAATGTATTCCATGATTTGTACAAGACTAGATATTGCTCATACAGTTGGAGTTGTGAGTTGGTTCTTGTCCAATCCCGGCAAAGCATTGGAATGCAGTAAAGTGGATATTGAGATATATGAGGGGAACTACCAAAAGATGTTTATGTTTTGGTAATGAAGATCTTATGTTAGTAGGATACACAGATGTTGATATGGCTGGAGATATAGATTCCAGAAAATCTACATCAAGTTATCGAACTACCATTGTAGGGGAGCTGTATCTTGGCAATCCAAGTTACAAAGATGTGTTGCATTATCAACAACTGAAGTAGAATATATTGCAACATCTGAAGCTGGAGAGGATATAAAATATATGAAAAATATCTTGCATGAGTTGGATCATGTTCAATATAGATATGTTTTGTAGTATGACAACCAAAGTGCAATCCACCTAACTAAGAATCCTACGATTCATTCTCGGACAAAGCATATTGATTATCATTATCATTGGATACGAAATGCTTTGAAGAATGATGAGTTGCAGCTAGAGAAAATTCATATAGATGACAACTAGTCAAACATGATGACCAAGATAGTTTCAATCAAGAAGCTAACAGACTGTTGCAGAGGTGCAGGACTGGTGATACCCAACAATTAATTCAGGAATGAGAGATTTATTTGGAATCCTTCCTAATTGATGTTAAAGCAAGACCAATGAATCTTGGTAGATGAATCATTAAGTACATTCAATTATGGTTATTCCAAGGTCTTGGAATTATTCTTTAACTCTTGAGAACTATGAAGTCTAACTTAGAAAGTTGGAGTAACACTTTTAAAGGTGTCTTGAAAGTATGACAACAATTTAATCATCCACTATATCTTTATGATGAAGTTTTACTCTCCTTCACTATATATAGGAGACTTGTGAGGAAAAGATGCAACAAGAAAGTGAGAAAGAACAACATAGAGAGAAAGTAAGAGAGTTTATATTTACTTTGTTGGGTTTATTCAAGTGTGAAGTCCCACATTGGATATGTAGGGAGGAGTGAAAGGGTTTATAAGAAGGAAAGACCCATGGAACTAATGCCTTAAGGTTTTGGTTCAAGACGTAGTGTCTCACTTGTGACTCTTCACTCTTCCCATACCCATGTAACAATGGAACTCCCCGGTGGTTGGAGGCTCCCCGGTAGCATTCTGGTCCAACAAGTGGTATCAGAGCCGATGTTTCGGCTGGGACATGGTAGACTGGAGGGGGAGCGGACCGGAAAATGTGTGGTAGTCACACTTAAGGGGGAGATTGTTGGGTTTATTCAAGTGTGAAGTCCCACATTTGATATGCGGGGAGGAGTGAAAGAGTTTATAAGAAGGAAAGGCCCATGGAACTAATGCCTTAAGGTTTTGGTTCAAGACGTGGTGTCTCACTTGTGACTCTTCACTCTTCCCATACCCATGTAACAATGGAACTCCCCGGTGGTTGGAGGCTCCCCGGTAGCATTCTGGTCCAACATACTTAGTGTGAGACTTGTATTCCTACTGAGATACTAGAGAGTTTGTATTTCCATCCTTTGTGGGTGAGATTGAGTGTTATCCTCTTAGTAAGAGAGAGTGAAATATTGTAATCATACTTTCTGTAGGGGGGATATTTTCTGGGCTAGGTCCCCTAGTGGTTTCCTTCTCATATTGATGAGGTTTTTCTATGTTAAAATTCTTAGTGTTATTCTTCTACTCTTCTATATTTTCTTTATTCACTTGCCTCTTCCACAACTGTTCATTTTGCATCTCACATATGAGGAAAATTGGTTCTGAATTTTCCAACATTTTCCAATGAGTAGATTAAGTTCCATAGTACTCTTGGTAGATTGTTATTTGCGCTTTATCAAATATTTACCTTATATTAAATAACATATATAATATTAATTTGACAAAAATGAATTTGTTTATTTTATATTTCTTCTATTTACACAAGCATAAACGTGTCTTAAAATTGTAAAAAATATAATTTAAAAACGTGACTATACTTATTAATAAGAGCATATATTAAAGCAATTTCATTTTTCTTTAGACAAATTAACTTCTTACATTTGTTTTATGATGAGGATTTACTAATATTAATTTCCATTTTTAATAATTATTTTCAAAATAATGTTATGAAGCAAATTTCTTCAGAACAGTTTTTCAAAACAACTTTATAAAATTGTTTTCTAGACCATAAAGTATGGGATCTGTTCATGAAAGGAACCTTCGATCAATATAGAAAGGGGTAGAGACGGATGGGAATGACTCAACATACAAATATTTTAAGAGCAATGATAAAATCTAGTAACTAAAAGACTACATAATTATTCAACCTTCAGAAAATAACAAAGTAGCACCTAAATAGTGATCAGTTAGGTAATGGCAGAACTACTACTAAGCACATTTGATTTGAAAATAATAAATATTATAGTTTAAATAAAAAATAATATCTCCTCATTTACAGTATATAATCTTTGAACTTAACCAGGGATTAATGATTCTTTTGTACTTGTTCTGTACAAGTTGTACTGTGTCCAAACAAGATAATAGAGAGATGCATTATTTTAAACCAAAACCTTAATATAATATATTTCCATGTTATTTTTCTATTTATAAGCTATTCAAACTCATTCTATTATATCTTTGTGACTGTTCACGGGTAAAGGGAGAAAAGTAAGAGAATAATAAATAAATAAAAGTAGGATCTACTTATTCCAACTTACTCCTCATTTTAAATATTAATTTTATGAATATTTAATGGTTTAGATCTACTCAATAATTCAAATCATTGAATTTCTTTAGAATTGATGGGCATAATGAAGAGTACGTTTAAATATGTACACGAACAGCATAACTATTTTTATATTGTATCATCTTTTATTTATTTTCATTATCATTGTCTCTTAAAAAACTTACTCTTAGAGTATGTACATCTCTCATCATAAAAATATGTACACGGACAACGTAACTATTTTTTATACTGTCATTGTATTATCTAGTGTTTATTTTCATCATTTTTGTCTCTTCAAAAATTAATTCAAATAAAAAGTATACAATATATTAACTGTATATAAATCTTTATTACATTTAATAATAAAAGAGTCACGTAAGATTGATTGAAATTGGTCCTTATACTTGGACTGAAATGTGCACTTAACAAAAAACAAATGTGTAGTTTTTATTGGTTATTTTTTATAAAATAATAAAAACCCGCATATAAACTATTACAATTTACACATTATAATTTATTCCTTATTCAATGTCTTATTTAACGGTTATTGCTAATGACTAATGAGTGTCTTGCATTAGTTAAAAATAAATATAGCATCATAATATTAGATACCAGCTGGAATCTTTAAATTAGTAACGTTTCACATACAATATTTCTATTAGATTTTTTAATAAGTCTAATATTTGTGCATTGTATAAAGTATCCAACTATTGATTAATATATTGTATATTAGTTAATGTTGTAAAACTCAAGTTAGACATCAAACTGGAAGATGTCTCATATTAGGTTTAACCGGTTTAAACGGTTAAACCGATTGGTCTGATCTGGTGATTCTGTACATAATTAATAATTTTTATCTATAAATATATAGTTATATATAAATGTAAAACTTTATATAATTAATAATTATATTGAAATAATACATCTTCATCTTTTTTTGGACTGTAGTAAAACAATATATTAGAGCATTTGTTCCAATTTTCTTATTATTTTTAAGTAAGCTGTCCGGTTTACTTCCCGGGTTAATCCGGTTTAACCGGGTTTAACACGGTCGGATCGAATTTTCCCTGTTTCAAAGCAGTCCAACTCTCATTCAGTTAAGATTGTAAACTAGAGCAGTTTTTAAGTCCGGTCAACGGACTGTCCGGTCCGGTTCTAACACCAACACTGATATTACTCATATTATTACTATTGATTAAGAGTTTAAGACTAGGTAATTATTAAAACATAATAATAGTGTCAAAAATCTTACACTTTAAATTCGTAAAATATTTCTCTTATTATTTAAATTAATGTTTCACATGCAAGATTTGTATTAAACTTTTGATAAGTCTAATATTTGTGTATTATGAAAAAAATTTATATTATTAGTATATTATCTAAAACTTATATATTACTATGGTTAAGACTAGACAATTATAAATGTAATGATATTGTAAAAAATATTATACCCTTATATCCATAAAATATTTTCTCTCCTCAATAATTGTATGTATCTTGATTTCAAAGAAATAAATGTGCTTTTCAGATGATAAAATCGTTTGTTTATCCACTAACGTGGTTTAAGTCAGAAAATATGTGGACAATGTTATGTTATCTTAAAATATATCCTAAATCATGTTCTAATTTTAAACTAATGACAATTAAAGAAAAATATAGAAAATAATAAATATTTTATTTTTTAATTAATAAAATATATTTTCAATACATATCAACATATTATTCCAATTTCAAACGCGGCTTCACCGACACACCCATTTGTCAGTAATGGCGTTTCTTGCAGCTATTGGAATAATCATGGGTCATGGTCTCATGGGTTATATTACAAGGCAAGGTGGATTTTCAATCAATGAATAATGTGAATACTCCAAAATGAAAAAGCATACGTTGCACATCTATTTGATTTTGATATGTGTATGCCTTAATTTTAATGTATAAATTTTCAGGACCATACAAACTAAAAATGTCCTTTATTAAATAAAGGAACAAATTATTCAATAAATTTCCCTATTGCTCACAATATATAATAACATGTGTATCCCATTTCAAATGCACACAACACAACCCATTTTTGCAAAACGAGTTATAAGGATGGAAGCGACTTGCCATATTATGTTTTCACATATGTTGCAAATGTGCGTCCCTATCTTTTTTTTTTTTTGTAGAAGATATTTAGAATGAAAAATGATATATCCTCCTGCTAAATTTTTCTATCCACATAAAAGTGACATATGTTTACAAATGACGTGTGCTACTTTCTTGTAGTAGGAAAATTAATAAAAGGATATAGTAGAAAAATATAATACTATTCAAATTTTTATTTGATAATTTTCTAATAGAGTTAAAAAAGATAGCATTAGGCAATAATTTGTAAGGATAACTTGTTATTGGATCTTTAATATTTTGTGGGTAGTATCACCTATTTTCTGTCAATATTTTCACAAGTACCCATTCCGATAAGCTTTGGTAGACATTCCTATCATCAACCCAAGACTTATCCTTATAGTTAGTGCTAGTGTCATTATGGTGTTAGGTTGGGAGAATTGGAAGAAAAAAAAATGGAATTGGTGGAGATAACAGGAAGGGACAGTGCAATGCCACTACTGGATGGCAGAGACGCGGAATTTTGGTTTGGTGATTGTTGCTGAAGTTCAAAAAGGTTAATGGATCATTGCATGGATTAGTAGAAAAAAATTATATTGAAGTTAAAAGTTAATAATTAAATGTTTTATGACAGATTAAATTAAGTTACATAAATAATAATGACATACTTTATAAAGTGATAGAAGGTGTGCTTTTGTAAAGATGTAACCGCATTATTATTTTATGATATTAAGTATTAAATTTGTATTTTAATTTTAAAGAATTAGAATATTTTTTATTGAATGTAATTCATATTATAATTTTGTATTTATTATA
Source organism: Lupinus angustifolius (assembly GCF_001865875.1). Lineage (NCBI taxonomy): Eukaryota > Viridiplantae > Streptophyta > Magnoliopsida > Fabales > Fabaceae > Lupinus > Lupinus angustifolius. The sequence continues at coordinate 14,613,508 of NC_032012.1, forward strand.
ATATCCAACTTAAAGTAAGATGTATTAATTATAGTTATCTAGGATTATATAGTTTTACTTTATAAATAAAAAATATAAAAGACAAAATAAAAAATAGAATCACATTAATAATTGTTTTAAGTTTTAGTTTTATATATAGTATAGATACTAAAGTTATGTTGGGGGAGATCATCTTCATTTCATGTACATTTATTTTTTTGGATGATTTAGAATTTTACCAAAATTTAATTCATAGTTTTATTATATAGATTCATTCATTATTATAGAGATTAAGCTCTTCTGCATTTACTTGGGTAAAGAAAAACAATTCACTATATTTCATATAATTCACAATTATATCTATTTCTTATATATTTTTTATCTTACCGTCTTATGTATGTTTCCATATAATAAAATACATATCAATTAGATGTTGTTCAAATAATGTAAGGTTTTATTAGATTATCAGAGAGACTAAAAAATTAAAAGATTAATTTCCGGGAGCAACACTTATTAGACGATATAGTCACACCATAAAAGAGATTAATTCCTTAATCATTGGTAGAGAGAGCAAAACAGGTTGTCCAACAACCTGTTTTGCTCGTACTCGCAAATGCGTACAAAATTAAAGCGGGTAGGGGCATGTATGCATTGTCATAACGGACATAAATTCCATGCTCGACCCGTTTTAAAACAGGCTAACCGGCGGCCTAGGCATTGATAAATAAAAATTAAAAAAAAAAAATCATAGAATAAAGTAACAAAATTAAATAAAGTATTTCAAGAAAATTTTCTTAAAAATATTTTGATATTTTAAATGAAATTGAACAAACTATATCACATTATAATGTTTTGAGTCATTAAATCATATTATATAATATTTTGTTTGACTTTTTCTAAATTTTTCTCTTATGTCATATTCAGAGGCTGTTCTCATTGCCCAATAGAAATCCTCACAGGTTAATGTACAAATTTTTTATGCTCTGCCCGCAAAATTTTACGTGCTATACAGACGGCTTTGCAAGCTTTGTGCATTTCACCATCTATAATCATTGAGTGATGAGATACCTTAATAATACCAAAAAAGAATATAATAAAATACATAAAACACACTATTAAATATTGATATCCAAATTTCAGTGTAAGAAAAACATTTTACAGTCCATTGACATCGGCCACTCACAACCGACAAGGAAAGTGTTAGGCAACCTATACAAATGCTCAGTCAATTCTGTCACTATACTTTGAAGACTCTAGTCCAGTCTAGTACCAATAATGAAACACATTTCTTATATTTTGTTAGTGTGATTCACACCACTCAAACTCCATTCATCCTCCTCTATTCTACTTTATTAATATGGTATGAGTTATCAAACAGATTAGGATACAATATATTGATATAATACTTTAAACAGTGACTTATTAATTAATCTACATACTACTGAAATTAATATGTTAACATTAATATTAAAAAATAATAAAGAATATGTTAAATACTTTTATTTAAACTATCTATTAAAAGAAATGTCTGACTTAATATTATATCATGTTCTTAAAAGTAAAAAAAATGTAATAATTATGTGTATGATTCTCTACAATAATATTTAAATAAAAATTAAGTCATTTTTATATAGTTTTTTAATCTTAAATGAAAATCGCAAGTATAATGATACATATAAAATAAAAATCGATTAATATAATTAATTTTGATTAATATAATTGTGCGATCAGTATAAATAGTAGTATGAAAAACCCTTTTACCTAATCTCTGATTACACCGACTGATACCATTTTCATAATTATAATAACTGGCACAATAACAAGAATTATATGGCCACTTGCCTATACAACAGATCAGAATTTTAGAATGTACTTTTATTGTACTAGTCCGAGGATAATCCTTTTAAAAGTTAATATTTTTGTATTGTAAATATTTTTTTTTTTACATTTCCAATATATTATATATTATATATTATAATATATAATAAATTATACTTTTTTAAAATTAAATAATATCCAACACATAAATAATAAATTTGATATACACATTCGTAGGCACGTTCCTGTTGCAATTGGTACTCCTCAAACACTGGTCTTAAACAGTACTTTTGTACATCTACATACAACTCTAAACTCTCTCACCTTCTTCATTTCTGAGTTCCATTCTCTCCCAAAAATAGCAATAAACAACATCACAACCCTTCAATCTTCATGGCTGATGCCACAAAATATGTTCCAATCGGTGTTAGTACTAATAACCATCACTTTCTCACAGACCTTAAAAGCATTTTCTCCATTCTCAAAGCAAGAAAAACTGTTACTTTTGCATATACTTTCACAGTTGTCTTTGTTTTTGTCACTGTTTTCTTAGCTTTCTCTCCTTCTTCAAATGCTTCTTCTCCTTGGTTTACAAACATATTCTCCTCTTCTACTACAACATTTGATTCACACCAATCTCAATTTTCTTCCTTCTTCTCATTCATTTTTCCAAACACTTCCACCATAAATAATGAAACTTTCAAAGCACCCTCTTTAGTTAACACAACTCAAACTTCTGCTAATTCATCACAAGATTTAGTTTCAGCTCCAAAAAACTCAACTTTGCAAGCGAATTCAACTACCCTTAAGGAAGTAGGTGTTAAAAATCAAACTTTGAAGCCTGATGAAGCTAAATCTGTGAACAAAAATCAAACTACAAATGCTACAACTTATGCAGCCAATGTTTCAAGTTCTGATTCTGCTTTTTCTGCTGTAAAGGGTGTTGTATCAAATAATCACACTGCTTCTTTGGAGAAGAAACAAAGCAAGGGGAAAAGTTCAATAGAGGGTGATGAATGGTTGAAATCTATGATAAAGTGTGATTTTTTTGATGGAGAGTGGGTAAAGGATGATTCATACCCTCTTTATGATTCAGGTTCTTGCACTGATTTTTTTGATGAACAGTTCAATTGTATTAGAAATGGAAGACCTGATAAAAACTATCAGAAATATAAGTGGAAGCCTAAGGGATGCAATCTCCCAAGGTATGCAAATCTTATGTACCTGGGGTTGGTTCTATTATTCTTCATAGCATTTATTGATTTGGGTTAAGTTTTTTTTGTATCTTGAGATCATTCTAGATCTTGATTTAAGGGTAAAGTTTAATTTTTAGTATTTTCTAAGGTTCGAATCTGAGATCTTGTGAAATTGAGCACCTTGCCACTTAGATCAAGTCTGTGGTTTTAATTAAATTGAGACAAAAGTTGATTTTTTTTATAATCTGTTTTCAATGCAAGGAAGTTTTTGATTATAAGTAGTTTGGGACACAAAATAAGTTAATCTGAATTTACACTATAACTTGTTTTGTGTCTAGTACTTTTTAATTTGATGAATGTTTGTTTGTGACTTTGTGTTAGTCCAAATTCACCAAGATTTTTCAATTTTATGTTAATGTTTTACTGAGAAATTTTGTGGGGTTGCTTTGGAAGTTGCTATTTTTGTACTTTGCTTGAATTGATCCATCTGATATTTCTTTTGGGGTCTGAATTTGGTTGAATTTGCTAATATGTGTTCATTGTTGAATTGCTTGTAGATTGGATGGGCGTCGAATGCTGGATATGTTGAGGGGAAAGCGATTGGTTTTCGTCGGCGATTCTCTCAATAGGAACATGTGGGAATCTCTGATTTGCATACTGAGAAATGCTGTGAAAGATAAAACTAGAGTTTATGAAGCAAATGGCAGAGTCCATTTCAGAGGCGAAGCTTCGTATTCGTTCATATTTAAAGTATGTATTGAACTCTTTCAAATCCTACTTTTCTATCTTTCTGTTTCATTTTGTTATTCTTTTCCTCATGATGTTGGTCTGGTACTATCAATGGCATGACAGGATTACGACTTCACCGTGGAGCTTTTCGTGTCGCCGTTCTTAGTTCAAGAGTGGGAAATGCCTGATAAGAATGGAACAAAGAAGGAAACGCTTCGTCTTGATTTAGTTGGTAGATCTTCGGATCAATATAAAAATGCAGATATCATTGTCTTCAACACTGGTCATTGGTGGACTCATGATAAAACTTCTAAAGGGTAAACAAATATTGCAACTTCCTTTTCATACATTTTATACATCACAGTCTACATATATATATGCGAAATTGTTTTCTAAATTCTATGATAAGAGGGGAACATTGTGATTAATGTAAACTATATTTTGATGAATATATCCAGGGAGGATTATTACCAAGAAGGTAGCCATGTCTATCATGAACTAAATGTTCTCGAGGCATTTCGAAAAGCTATAACAACTTGGAGCAGGTGGGTTGATACCAACGTAAACCCATCCAAGTCTTTGGTCTTCTTCAGAGGCTATTCTGCATCCCATTTCAGGTAAAGTACAAATGAATTTGTGATTGTTTCACTTATTTTGATGTCACACTACTCTTGGTTTTAGTTTCATCATTCGAAGTTTGAGGAGAAATTCTCTCATAAACCTAATGCATCCAAGTTGGACGCGTTAGGCCAATCACATCTTTAGTTAATGTAGTTAATAATTAGTTACCATAATCGATCATACTCGACTGGCCTAATTCTTCAACCAACTTCGATGCTCCATGTTTATACAAATTAGACTATGGAGCTTAAAATACCTACTGATTAAACAAACTTTTCTGTTTCTATTATCATATTGCAGTGGTGGGCAATGGAATTCAGGTGGAGCATGTGACAGTGAAACTGCGCCGATCGATAATGAGAAGTACCTCAATGAATACCCACCTAAGATGAGGGTATTGGAAAAGGTCTTGAAGTATATGAAAACTCATGTCACTTACTTGAATATCACTAGAATGACAGATTTTCGGAAGGATGGTCATCCCTCGATTTATCGGAAGCAAAACCTATCACCCGAGGAAAGGAAATCGCCATTGTTATACCAAGACTGCAGTCATTGGTGCCTTCCAGGTGTTCCTGATGCATGGAATGAGGTTCTGTATGCTAAACTTCTAATGAGACAATATCAGAATCAACATCAATAGAAGAGAGGGTAATGGTAATACACTACCATATCTCGGATAAGGCTTCTCTAAAGTAAGCTTGAGCGTAAACTGATTAACCAAGGGTATATCGGGTCTTGATTAGTTACAATAGATCTCGACTCACTTTAACTAATCATTAGTGACATCCTTGGTTGATCACTTTATGCTTGAGCTTACATTTAGAGAAGTTTTTGTCCACATACTTCTGTCTCATTTATATTTAATGAGTTAAGCTGAAGCAAAAACAAATGCAATATACCATTTTTGTCCCATCCATTTCTAGGATAGGGAAAGAAAGATACCATACAGAAAATGCCCTTTTATTTTGTTTATATAGCTAATAGTAACAAGATATAATTGAGATATGAGTACCTTGTAACTGTGCAATGAATTTGTTCATATGTATTGCATCTTCATTTTCTTTCTAGCTATAAAACTGTAATAGATTACACTTTGTTTAATAGAATCAAAACTTTAAGATGAACTAGTCCTCATGTTGGCACTGGATTTGAAATCACATTCTTGTGAGATATGAAGTGAATCTTTATCAATTGGACCAACAATGTTGGTCAAAGTGCTTATATTTAACTATGTGGCTAAAAAAATTAATTGCTAAGTTTTTAGAACAGTTTGTTTATTATATACATAAAATCTTTATGGCATGTATGCTATGAAATATGGATACGGATACGTGTGTTGGATACGATATGTATCCAATACGTCAATACACATTTTCTCTAAAATATAGGATACGATACATTCAAGGATATATGTATAAAATAATAAAAAACACATAAAATATGGTAAAATTATAAGTGTAAATCATAATATCAAAAGTAGAAAATATAATGAAAATTGTAAATCATTGTCCTCCAAAATTCCAAGTACTAAAATTAGAAAATATAGTAGAATGATTTGTAAAATTGATAAAACGTATCCTATCATCCTATTTTTGTTGAAAATGTATTAGATAGTATATTTATCTTTATTTATTTTAATTTTTGGATACTCTAAAGATATATATCTTTCACAAATCCAAATGTATCCATATCGGATATGTGTCCGACCTAGGGTGAGAATATTCAATATATCTGCGCTTGAGAGGATGTATGCCTATAAAAGGCTTTCGTGCTATATACAAGACTTATAAACAGATCTGGTTGTTGAGCCTAAAGAAACAGTGTCATGCTTAAGCCTTGACATTATAAAGCAGACGCAGGCTTATTTAGAAAAAAGCTACTTCATTGAATCCTCCCCGATTAGACTTCAGAAAGTAAATAAAGTTATAGCACAGCATCTCAGCGAATTTAATGGATAACATAGATTTATTATTTTATAATTTCTCTAATTTGACATGCAAGTAGCTTTTTAATTATACTAAGATTTTATTTACGAATTGAATTTTGAAAGATTCAAAATCATTTTAAATATATCTTATGACTCACAAACCTTTTCATTCACTCGATCACTCAAAAAAAAAACTAATTCACAGACAAATCCTAAAAATTCATCCTATTTCCAACCCTCATTGCAAATCTTTTTATAAGCCAATTAAAATCAGATGAACTCTTAAAAAGGATTCATCACACTTAGACTTTAAAGAATTAAAAAATGAGGACTATATAAATTCGTTAATTCACCGTCCTTCCCTTATTCGTTTCTCTCCCATTTGATATTTCTGCCATAGTACAATTTCCCATGTATAAATTCCTAACTTCTATCCCACATAACTAACCCCCTAATAACTATGTGGAAAAACTAAACATAAAAACTACTCTTATGTTCAAACTATCTTTGTGTTTGTTGTAGAGTATATCCTTCAAAAATCAATATCTATCTTAATGTTGTGCAAAATAATGGTTCAAATACAGAACTTCTTGTCTTGAGTGTGAAGGAAAGATAATGTGGCAAGAAAAAGTGGATGGAATCAAGTTGGAACCAGCTTTAGGGTGCATGAATTTGGTCGAATTGGGTTGACCTTGCCATGAAGGAAGGTCACTAGCCTCCTCCATCTATATCTTACCTTCCTTGGAAGGAAGATCCAATAATATCATGAGTTGGGATTGTCTTATTTAAAACCTAAGACCATTACTTATACCTGTCTGTACTTTATATGCAGGTTTTTTACGTGTATTTCTGATTACCTGCAGATACAACGGCTACCTACAAGTTTTTATATTATGGCTACCTACAAGTTTTTATATTTTCAATGTATTTCTAACTTTATACTTCTATTATGTTTTGCATGAGATGAAGTTTAATTATTTTGTGCATTTTGATTGAACATTTTGACAAAAATTCTAAATCTATTGAAGTTTTCTACTTGTATGATTTGTTGTTCTCATTCCTTAACAAAAAATATATATTTTTCTTTGCAAGACATGTGTGTTTCTATACATGTAATTGTATTTATAGAATGTTTCACCACCAAATTTAATAAAAGATGTAAATAAGATAAAAAAATGTAAACAAAGTAAAAGGAAAAAATGTACATAGTGTAATGATGGTCAGAATAATATATTTTTTATTTTAATTAAAGATAATATAATAATCACATATATACTACAGATATTTTTAAAAATCATATGTAGAACCCGCACCCATTTGTGATCCATACCGTACGGATTTTACTTACGGATATGAGTTTTTTTGTCATCCCTAATTTTAACATTCATTTATCTGTAAGCCTATGTTTGTACTTATGACAACTTTTGGATAGATGTTTGGACCTATGACAATTCCTAGGCGTTTCATGGAAGTATTCCCTTATAAGATGGTTTGCAGACCGAATCACTACGTTCTAAGTTGGTCAGTTCATATCTGAGCTTATTTCTAGAAAATCTTTTAGCCACATACTTCTATCTCATTTATGTTTAATGAGTTAAGATGAAGTAGAAACACATGTAATATACCATTTTGTCCCATCCATTCCATGATAGGAAAAGAAGATATTGAAAATGTCCTCTTTTTTTGTTAAATTCCATTCAATAAAGTTACTGTCAAAACCTTAATAACTAGCCGAATTAAATACAGTTCTATTCTATAAGATCTTAATAAGGTTTATCATTTTCCTTGATGTTAGATTATATTTTAAAACAATTTTAAGTCCTATAATGTCAAATATAAAGTTTTATAGTGATCATACTATGTTCATACACCTATTAGAATCCAATTCATTATGGTTCTATCCTACAAGACCTTAATATGGTTTAAATCCCTTTTCTAGAGGTCAGATAATATTCTGAAAAACTTTTGAATCATATAATGTCAAATATAAAGTTTCGTAATTGTCATATTCATACACATATTATAATCCAATTCACTATATTCTATCACACAACACCTTAATAAGGTTTAAAAATCATTTTTTCTAGATATTAGATTACATTCTAAAATATTTGAGTCATGATATCAAATATAAAGGTTCATAATTGTCATATCATATTCATATACATATGAGAATCGAATTCACTATAACTCTATCATATAAGACCTTAACAAGATTCAAAATCTTTTTCCTATACGTTAGATTACACTCTAAAATATTTTTGAATCATATGATGTCAAATATAGAGTTTCACAATTATCATATCATGTATATACATCTATTAGAATCTAATTCGCAATCTTATTGTGCAATTCTAGATAAGAACCCACTTTAATGGATTGAGTTACTTTCTTATAGTCAAACTAAATTCTATGGTGGTTTGGAAAAAAAATTATATCCAAAATTGAAGTTACTATACTCAACCCATTTGCTACATGAAGTTACAGGATATGAAGCCATCATGTACATACTAAACAAGAACAAGGGGTATGAAAATGAATTTTCACATAATACTTCAACATTATGCATACTAATTGCATAAAATTGTAGAAGTAATAAACCTATGTATATTTTGTTCTACTAACATTTTGCAGGAAGATTGTGATAAGAAGATGGGTGTGTCTATGATGTTTATTCCAATTTGAGAAGGAACAAGTCTCCTAAGAAATGAAAGGAAGAATAGAAATTTATGAATATTAGCTTATCCATTCATTTCAACACAGCAGTATTATATAACCAATACAAATAACTACTTCCCTAAGATTAAGGATTAGAGGACAGTTTCCTCATAACCTCCTAATCTAAAACATGTAACTGTAATAATTAACTACTACATTTATCTATAATTTATTTAACATAATGTGCATGATGTGTAGGAGGCTTTGTCACACGTTTGGGTCTACTTGCAGCAATTGAAGACCCAATCTCAGCAATACTTCTTTGTGCAGTAGGCTCGTCCATATCATTACCCATGTCTCCAAGACAAATCTTGTCCTCAAGATTGAAAGCAGGAAAAGCAGCCTCAAATGTTGTTATGCGTTCCCAAGAAGCTTCTGATGCGTTTTGACCCTCCCAATGGACTAAAATTTCTTCATCTGTGTTTACTAAACGACGTCCAATAATTGCAAGTGGTGTTGCGCCAGTAGTGTCAGCAGCATTCGCAAGATGGAGAGGACAAATTTGCATGTCGGGTTGGCGAGGGCAAGGTTTCAACAGTGAGACGTGAAATACAGGATGAATACGAGCTGTGGCTGGTAGTTCAAGCTCATATGCAACAACGCCGATGCGACGTAAGATGCGAAAAGGGCCGTAAAACATTTTTGCTAACTTTTGGGAAGCACGACGGTGCACAGAGATCTGCCGGTAAGGTTGGAGTTTCAGGTAAACCCATTGACCCGCTAAAAATTCCTTTTCTTGTCGCTTGGAATTTGCCTGTTGAACCATGCGGTGCCTAGCTCTTGCAAGGTTATGTTTTAACAGCTTCAGTGTTGCATTTCTTTTGGACAAGTTCTCATCCAGAGTGGCAATGTTAGAGGAACCAGAAGCATAAGAGACTAGTGATGGTAGAGCACGACCATAAAGAGCTTCAAATGGGGTCATCCCAATGGCTGAGTGATGAGAAGTATTATACCAGAATTCAGCAAGTGAAAGAAAATGTGTCCAATGTTGCGACTCCTCACTGACAAAGCAACGTAAATATGTTTCCAAGCATCTATTAAGTACTTCAGTCTGACCATCAGATTGGGGATGATAAGAACTGCTAAATGCCAAGGTAGTACCGAGAGATTTAAACAATTCATTCCAAAATTTACTGAGGAATATTTTATCCCTGTCACTAACAATTGTTTTTGGAGTGCCATGTAAACGATAAATTTCATAAAGGAACACAGTGACAAGATATGCTACGGAAAAATGGGTCGGCAAAGCAATAAAATGAGCATACTTGGTTAGGCGATCAACCACAACCCAAATAACTGTTTTGTTTGAAGAAGGTGGTAAATTGGTGATGAAATCCATTGATATATCCTCCCAAACCTGTTGGGGAATTGGAAGTGGTTGCAGAAGGCCATAAGGAGCTTGAGTACTATATTTTTTGAATTGGCAAGTAGAACAATTGCTGATAAAAGTTTTCACATCTGCATACATTCCAGGCCAATAAAAAACAGCAGATAAGCGAGACAAAGTTGCTTTAATTCCAGAATGACCACCGAGAGGCGAAGAATGGTATTCTTCTAACAAAGAAGGAATGAGATCTGCATCATGAGGTATGAATATACGTTCTTGGAAATAAAGAATTCCAGACCTGTAATGAAATTTTTGCTGCATTGTTGAATTGTGATGAAGTTTTGATAGCAATTGTTTTCCCATAGGATGATCAACATAAAATTGTTGGAGTTGATTGAATAATGGAAAAAATGGGGAACTCACAGTGGCACACATTGCAGCAGAAGTAATTTCCGGTGGCCGGGACAAGGCATCAACCACAACATTTTCCTTTCCAGGTTTATAGTCTGGGTCATTAAAGTTTTTAGGCTTTTGTGATCAGTATAAATGTGAAAGGTATTTCCCAATAAATATTGACGCCATTTTTTATTGCCTCTATAACAGCAAATAATTCACGCACATAGGCAGAGGATGAACACAACCGAGGGCACATCTTGCGACTGAAGAATGCAATTGGGTGACCATGTTGGGACAAGACAACTCCTACAGCCACACCGGAAGCATCTGTGGTTTCGTCAAAAGGAAGAGCAAAATCAGGTAATGCGAGAACTGTCAGATTTGTCATAGCATTTTTAAGTTTTGTGAATGCTTCCTCCGCTGTAGAAGACCAGACAAGTGTATGAGCTTTAAGCAAATCAGTTAGCGGACTGGCAATATTGGCATAATGTTGCACAAATCTGCGATAGAACCCAGTGAGGCCAAGGAAAGCACGTAAATCCGTGAGAGATTTAGGGGTAGGCCATGCCAGAATAGCTTGCACCTTTGTATGATCAGCCTGTACTCCATTCCCTGAAATTATGTGGCCAAGATAATCCACCGAAGAAACACCAAAGTTACACTTAGAGAGTTTAGCAAAGAATTGGTTCTCATATAGAGATTGCAGAACTTGTTCTAAGTGAATTAAATGGCTAGACCAGGAATGACTATATATAAGGATGTCATCAAAAAAGAGTAATGCAAACTTGCGGAGAAAAGGACGAAGTAAGTCATTCATTGCCGCCTGAAATGTGGAAGGTGCATTAGTGAGGCCAAAAGGCATTACCAAGAATTCATAATGTCCATCAAAAGTCCGAAATCCAGTCTTAGGAATATCCTCTTGAGCTAACCGAATTTGATTGTAACCGAAGCGTAAATCAATCTTTGAGAAAACTTGGGCACCCTTCAATTCATCCAACAATTCATCAATTGTAGGGATAGGAAAACGATCTCTAATAGTGATAGCATTGAGTGCTCGGTAATCTACACAAAAACGCCATGATCCATCCTTTTTCTTAACCAAAAGAACTGGGGAAGAGAATGGACTAGTACTTGGGCGAATGATTCCATCCTTGAGCATGTCATCAATCATTGTAGTCATGGCTTCTTTTTGAAAATGAGGGTATCGATATGGTTTAATATTCACAGGGGCTGAATCTGGTTGTAAATGAATGTGATGATCATGGAGTCTAGTGGGTGGTAAGCTATATGGAATAGAAAAAATGTTGAAGTAACGAAGGAGAAGGTTTTTAAGATCAGGGTGCAACGAATCTAATGTATGAGATTCATTTGGTGATAAGGACTGTAGTATGGATGACTGGGAAATGTGGGATTGATGGTCAGCAGGGAGCATGGAAATTGTGTGAAGAGTGGCAATGGAGTCAGTATGGAACATACGATTTAATTGGGGAAACATGGCAAGGGATAATGAGGGAAAAGTCATACCAGTAATAGTGATAAGATTGCCATTATGATAAAATTGCATAGAAGGTATGGTGTAATCAGAAACAAATGGTCCCAATGTTTGTAACCATTGTACCCCAAGAACTTTGTCAGCCCCTTGTATAGGTATAAGATAGAGTGAAACTCTGAAAGTATGCTCTGTAACAGTGAGTGGAACATTGGAACATAGGCCATCACATTTTAAATGGTCGCCATTGCCCACCATAACAGAAAATGAAGGCAGTGATTGAATGGATAAATTCAAGAATTTAGCCACTCGAGGTTGAATGATGTTATGTGAACTCCCAGTGTCGACCAAGACTGAAACAAAATGCCCCTGTATGCGAGTATAAAACCTGAGTGTCCGTGGCGATGGCTGTCCAGAAACTGCTTGGAAGGAGAGGTGGAATTGTTCAGGTTTAGGTTCGGGTTGTGTAATGGCAGAATTTGTGAGGAATGGAGAAGGTAGAGGAGGCGGTATATCAGTGAAACAAAAAGGATCCTCACTAGAGGATTCAGCACCAGGGTCTGGTGGTTCATCAGGAGCAAGTAACAAAAATTGGTTACTCTTGCAATGATGACCACGATGGTATTTCTCATCACAATTGAAACATAATCCTTGTGCCCTGCGAGCATCCATTTCAGTCCGGTTTAATAAACGAATGGGTGGTGTACTTTTGGTGATGGAAGGAGGTGCGGGTAAGGCCAATGGTGGTTGTGTTGCATTCGGATAGGTGATATGAGGTTGTGATGGTGGTGTGGGCTGATGAGGGCGAGAAGCATAGGCTAAGTTTGTGCGTGAGGCATATAATTTGGTTTCCACCAATTTGGCCAAACCAATGGCTTCAGAAATAGAAGTAGGACGCAAGATGGCTAATTCATTTTGTATGTCAAGGCGCAAACCAGAAATGAAGCAGTCCAAAATGGAATGAGGAGGCAAGCCAATGACACGGTTGGACAAACGTTCAAAGTGACGTTGATATTCAGAAACTGATGTGGCCTGTTGCAACTTAAATAATGCTTGTTGATGATTTTCATATGCAGATGGACCAAATCGAAGTTCCAAAGAATGCACAAAGTCCTCCCAAGTTGTAAGCAAATGGTTGTTATACATCCATTGGTACCAACCAAGTGCATCTCCTGTCATATAACAAGAAATTCTGGTGAGACGGTGAGGAGGAGTGATGGAGTAATGATTGAAATATTGGTTGGCTTGGAAGATCCATTCCATTGGGTTAGAGCCATCAAAGGGATGAAGGGTAAGTTTAGGAGGTTTAATGTTAATGTCTTTGTTTGGTGATGGGGGAGCAGATGTTTCTGGTTTAGGTTGTAAATTCTGAAAGTTTTGTAAATTGGATTCATGGCGGAGATCTTGGTGAGTTTTGAAGTCATCGAAAGCAGTAGTGAGGGCTGCAATTGAGTCTTGGAGTTGTTGCAAGTCTTGTGAACGAGTATTCATGGTGTCACTGATGAAAGCACCAATGATAAGAAGATGAGTGTGTCTGTGATGTTTATTCCAATTTGAGAAGGAACAAGTCTCCTAAGAAATGAAAGGAAGAATAGAAATTTATGAATATTAGCTTATCCATTCATTTCAACACAGCAGTATTATATAACCAATACAAATAACTACTTCCCTAAGATTAAGGATTAGAGGACAGTTTCCTCATAACCTCCTAATCTAAAACATGTAACTGTAATAATTAACTACTACATTTATCTATAATTTATTTAACATAATGTGCATGATGTGTAGGAGGCTTTGTCACACGTTTGGGTCTACTTGCAGCAATTGAAGACCCAATCTCAGCAATACTTCTTTGTGCAGTAGGCTCGTCCATATCAGATTGCCACACTGCACCAAGCATGACCTTGCCTCATGCACCAGGATAGTGCCACACTACATCAAGCAGGAACGAGTCATGGCCAAGACATGCATCAGATTGACTGAGGAGCCCATCAACAAACCAACCAGACCTTTCCTTAACATATCAGTAAGTAGCACATTGTCTTAGCGCATCAAACAAGTCATGGGCCACAACATACTTATGCATAACGGTTAAATTGCAGATCACTTATTTATTACATTTATCACATTTAGCATGTGTTTTATTCCTTTTCAACATGTGATCATTGTTAGTTATTCGGTTATAGTTTGTTAATAGGGTTTCTTGTTATTCAAGCAAACTAGAGTTGCATATAAATGCTGAAGTATCTTATTATTTCTTTCAATGAGAAATATACAAATTTTCTATTTCTTCTTTATTCCATTCAGTTGTAGGTTTAGAAATTCTTCTACAAAGAATCAAATTAACAAATATTTTCAAATATATTTCAAGATAAATATATTATGAGATTATGCAAAGGTCATTAACTTAAATCAAGAAGTATATAGAGATTTTAAATAATGCATGATAGTTATTAATTAATATTAGTATAATACATTTTTTATATATAATATAATGATTTTGTCAAGGTTTTATACCTATTTAGAAAACCTATCAATGATAAAATGTCAAATAATTCAAGTTTCTCAACCAATATATGACATTCTTTATGTAATGTAATCCTTTAAATAGATCGGCTCTTAGCCAGACAACAGCTATAATATATAACAATTAGATTGACATATTTCAAACTATCTCAAATACTTTGAGTCTAGTTTTTAAAACTTAAATAAGTCACAATGCCAACAAGATGTTGGTCTAGTGGTATAACTCACTAGATTTTCAGGATGACTAAAAGATTAATGATTCGATTATGAGAGTAACAATTGTTAAGAATGACAACCACGCATCCAGACAGAGATTAGTTCCTTGCCAGAAAAGTGAAGGACACCCTTGATAGTATACAAAAAAAAACTTAAAGAAGTCTCAAATAGATTTTGGCTGATACGTGCTTGTACATATGCAATGATAAATAAAAAAAATGATTGTCCAATACAAGAGATTTCTATTTGGGAAAGTTTGAAGATGATAGAATGCAGAAAAGTTAGGGCAAACCTCAGCTAATAGTGTCATTGAAATTGAATTAGAAGTGTTTGATCTGTTTTGGTGTACAGCATAAGTAACTATGGAAATATTTCTTCTATTCAGAAAAGGCAGAAAGTGGAACAAAATTGGATAAGAGTTTCAGTATTTCAATCCAAATATTAATCAGCATCTATTCGAACATTTTTAATTAAAAAGTAAACTCCGTGTTATTACAAGGCTTGGACAAAGATATTGGAGTGAATTTTGGTGGTCTAATATTGAATTAAATCCGAATTAGTGACTTGGCAATTTTTTTCTGATTGTTTAATTGTCCACAAGATTGATCATAGCAATTGAGTTCGAAATTTTTTCGGTATTATTAAGGTATTCTTTCACCCTTTTGGGTAAGGAATTGATCTCTTTCAAGGTTCATAATTATCCCTCTCAACAAGTATGCTCTCAGTAATCAAATCATTAACTTGGTAATCCTAGAAAACTGCCGCATTCAAACATTCAATCCACGTAACTACTTAATCTTTCAATTGTTTTATACCAGGAGAAGAGGCTTATTAAACTTAATAAATAAAATTGACAACTCATGTCTCTCATGATTAACACAACCATATCCAAGTACCCATCTCAATAGTTTAACTTTAAACAAGAACACCAACCATTGGCTTTTACGAGCTAATATGAAAACAAGTTTGTAACAACATACTACATTGTTAAATGCAAAAACATTCATGTATTTTCATCTTACAGCTTAAATTATTTTTCTGACAAATTGATGCATCAAACTACCATACAAGGGGAAATTGATGCATGATACTATCTATATACAAGGGGAAAAGAATCCTCCCCTAGGCAAGTTCTTATTTTTGTGTTTACATTTAAAGGTAAAAATATAGGGTAATAACGTCACATCATCCTACTTTTGTTTTTGTTGCACTCTCGGGTCCTGGAGAGGATCCTCACCCCATACAAGGGTACCAGGGAGAAGAAGCATATTAGCAGAATATAGAATCACTAATACTGTCATGCTATATTACAAAAACAAAGAGTAGCTTACAAGCCTATTATGTTCACTATTAATTTCACAACCTGCATTATTAACAATGAATAAAATGAGCCTGATTTGATATCGATCTTGCCCAATGAAATAGGCAACCACTAAATAGAAGAAATATATAACCAACTCAGATTTAGATAAATAGAATCAAATTTTTCAAAGCTAAATCCAAGTAATGCATTTTTTATGCCTAGAATAGTTGATTCATCATGGGTAGTTTCTATTTTCATGAAAGATTCTGACAATAAGAAGTGTGCAGCTACAGAACTATATAAGGTATGAACTACAATGGAACCAATACAAATCTACAAAGTGACTAGGGAAATGCTCAAGTCAATCAGGAATAGAGACAGCAATCAAGCAGAAAGAAACAATTTAAGAACAAGATAGTCCAACTTTGAATAAACATAAGCACTGCTTTTTTTAAAAAGAATATGATTAAATCCAATTATCATGGCTTGAATTATAATGTAGCATCAAGAACTAGAAAAAGGACTTCATAAGTGCTCAAGTACACCAAAAATGAACAGAATCTCACACCATTGTGGAGTATAAAGGGTCAGAGTATGCAACCTGACCCACATGAGCAGAGCAATTGTTAGGCACTAGATCTTATAACTAAACATAATACTAAAGTAAAGGACATTCTTATACTGTAAGTGACAGAACTTTATAGCTTCCAAAACATCTTAAATATACCAAAACTTGTAAAAAGTGAATGCTTCATAAATATAAGGCCATACCAAAGCAAGAAGAACTTGCACAGGTGTTGGAAAATTATTATCATATGTGTTATACATGACAGAATAGTGAGAACTTGATCTAGAAGACTATTTGATCAGTTCAAACGTCTTCGCCTAGGAGCACGAGAATCTCCACTGTCCACATCAGACACTCTTGAAGCATCATTTCTCCTCCTAGAAGTTGATGACAAGGATACCATGGAATCAATTTCAACAGCAGTGTCCACTTGACTCTCAGAATTTATGACAGCACCAATGCTTGAAAAGGAATCTCTGTCATCAACTGGAAGAGGTTGGTCTTGGTTTCTACCGAATGGATGGCTGCTGAAATATGCATCCACTAACCTTTCAGCAGAACTACTCACTGCTGCTGATGTATATCTTGCTCTATTTGATGATGTTCTTCGAAGTAAAAGGGATTCCCTCCGGATATCCCCTGCCCCAGGAAGATTATTCTGTGGCAAACCCACCACGTCATCAGGGGGTGCCCCAACATTCTGCTCTCTCCGTATACCTCGAGATGTCAAAAACCTACTTAGCAAGGAACTGGTTCTCTCAGCCGTTTCACGAGCATTGTCTGGTTCATTTGACTGAACTAAATCCCTAGTAATATCAATTCTGCTTCCAAGACGTCGAATCATCTCTTCGACAGGGAATGCAGTTCCCTGAAGGGTTTGTCTCAAACTCTCAACACGCCTAGCATGGGGCCTGAGAGGGATTTTAAGAGTGGCATCTTCCTCAGGAACTCGAATATTGTTCCCACGACCATATATCGGGGTAACATTCTTTAGAGTCACCTCTCCCTTGCAAACTGGACATTCCTTAGCATCTGAATGTAAATGCAGCCATCGGTACAGGCATGGCCAACAAAACAAATGACCACAACAAGTCACAACAGGATCCTTGGCCAGGTCCAAACAGATATTACAATCGAAAAAATCCCCAACATTGCCACTACCCTTTTCAACATCATCCTTCTTCACTGTTGTCTCGTCCTCCATAACACCATTATTGTTTTCACATGCCTTGGGAATCTCCACCTCTATTCTCTCCTCAGCAGCCACACTGCCTTCACCAGCCTGTAAGAGACTTCCATTACCCGAATTGACCAGAAACTGGTTCAATTCCATGGAGATATTTCGAGCTTCCGGTGGTATATGAAAATGCAAATGGCGTGGCACTTCTGGAAAATGAACATGAACTGCAGGAGGAGGAGTGACAGGAAGCTGTCGCCATCTCCACCGTGACCTAAGCCTCAAAGCTTCACTGAATCTAAGAGGCTCATCAATCCAATCATCCAAGTTCATAGCTTCATTGACTGTGGACCCAGCTGGTGGCTCCGGGCCTGGACCCAGATTCAAATCGAGGTTCATTGCATCGGAAGTCTCGTCCCCCATCTCACCAAGCCAGAAAGAAGCTTCCTTTCTTACAAATTTCAAATAACTCATATTAGGGTAATCTAAAACAAGCAATATTCATTTACAAGCTCAAAATTTTAACCCAAATCAAACAAACCCAAAATTAAAGGGGAGAATCCAACAAAATCACTTTGTATTAAATAAAAATGAACATTCAGAAATTAAAATCAACAAAATTTGAAACAATAATCCTAACATCATCCCCTAACATAGTCCAACAAAAACACGTCTTTTCTAATAAAATTGAACCCACAGAAACTAAAATCAACAAAAATCGAGAAAAAAGAAAACCCTAATTTCATAGCTAACATGAACAACCCCAGATCTAGAAAACAAGGTATACCAAAATGAGAAGCAAAACCCATAACGAATTACTTAAATTTTCATAAAATTGAATGGTTTCTTAAGAAATTGAGCTTCAAATTATGTTAAAGTAAGTATTTTTATCATAATGAAACCACCTTAGAGCTTGTTGAGGTTGGTGCTGGCTTCCTCGAACGTGTTGCTTAAGTGCGATTTGGTTCAAACATTATTACCTTCGCTATGTTTCGATCTAATATGAAAGAGATTCAGAGAGAGAGAGAGAGAGAGAGAGAGAGAGAGAGAGAGAGAGAGGGTTTTGACTTTTTGATGAAACGCAGAATCGAGAGAGAGAGAAGAAAGTTGCAATTGCACTTTGGGATGAAGGTGCTATGATTCTAATCGCTATGATGAAAATGAACGGCTCTGATCGAAGGGTTGAACAATGAGTGGTTTGGATCACTTGCTGGATCAGGTGATTGCTTGTGTGTATAATCAGAGCCGTATATATATGAAAAGAACAATATGTGAGTTGTGATGGAGGGAATCTCAAGAAATATCCGATTAATACATGAATGTAATATCTACGCCTAAAAGTATATATCAATATACTAATAATATAATAATTTATATATAATTAGAATATCATATATTTTTTTTCTCCTAATAAATTAAAAAAAATTAGTGCAATTATTAATTTATAACTTAATGTTTGAATTTAAATTCAATATTAATATATTTTTTCCAATTGAATTTTAATTCTTGTAAGTATTAGGAAAATGTTGTAACATTCATTTACTAAAGCAAAAACAAAATAAATATAAGTAGCACTTTTAACTTAAAATATACATTTAAATGATATATATATATATATATATATATGAGGATGACTCAAGTGAAAACATTTCTCACCTTAAAACTGTAGAACAATAAATCTGAGCCTTACAACCTATTATGAGTGGTTAAAATTAAAAGTTAATTATTGGTCATGTGTATGTATTTTTAATCTTGTCATTAAAATAAGATTTAATGGTTCATATTAATTGTTTTCATTTCTCATAATCACAAATGTTTTCACATGAGTCGTTATATATATATATATATCATATGTTTTAAGAGTGAAAACCAACTTTTTTTCTCAAATTAATTTTGGACAAGTGATTATAATATAAATACGTTGGATTTGCATAAACTCAAAAGTATGTCTATTCAAGTTAAGCCATCTTGATGAACTATGTGTACAAAGGCATATGGATGATCTTCTATACCATTATTTTTCTATTTCTCTGTACTAAGTTAATAAAATTATGTCAACTAATATCATTTATTGTTTTTTATAGAGGATAAAAAAATTATTGACACAATTTTATTAGTTGACAATTTGACATAATTTTATTAACTTAGTATAAAGAGATAAAGAAATAGTGGTATAGAAAATCTTTTTCATACTCAATGTAAAGTCACACTTATATGCTCAATGCAAAGTCCGTCTAAAGCATGACGTCCTATATAAATTGTTATGACTAGTGTGTCGAATGCTAACTTGCTAAGTCTGTGGAAAGGATAATGTGATCAAATAAAACGCGTCTAGAATATAAAGCTACATTCTTTATGGATAATATCACTTCTATTGCTCTTTGTATAAGTATGAATAATAGTTCCTATTGACCATCTTATAATATTCATTGTATATCAAGCAATAAATGCTATCTCTCAAGGGATTAATTCTTCTCAGAACAGTCATTTTAACATACATATCAATGAAGTTGTTAGTCATACACTATCTCTGTATTGAAATTTTTAATCTCTTGTAAAGCGAAAAGGATAAATAGAGAAAAAGGAAAAAAGTTGAGCGTATATAACATATCCAGAGAAAGTTGTTAGGATAAATACATGAAGTTTAACAAGCTCTAGTATGTTTCCATAGAAGAATGATATTATTTAACAAGTTGTAGCGTGATTATAAATAGAGTTTAATAAGCTTTATTTTGATATAGGAATTGTAATATACTTACTCTGGGAGAAGATTTATGTCGACCACACCAATCTATTGTGTAAGAAAGAATACTTGAGGAGGCTAGAATACTTAGTTGACCCTCAAGAGGCTTTGTAAGAAAAAATAAATATTACATGTTTATAGAGGATTGTTTAGTGAAGAATACATTCTTTTGGTCCTTGTTGAAAGAAGGAAATCCTTCACAATGAGTTGTGGGTAATAAACGTAGCTCTAGTAAAGTGGACCAATATAACTCATTGTATTTATCTTCTAACGCTTAACTCGTTGAAGAAGTTAAATTTTGCAAAAAGCTTTTATTATTTTTGTTTATATTATTTGAAAAAGAAAAATAACTTATTTATTTTATATTGTCCAACCTTCTTGTGTCTACCTGTGAAACTTCAATTGATACCAAAGCTCGAGTTGAACACTTAAAAGTGTTGAGTCAGCACATTGCACAAGCATGGAGCTAGAAGGACAAACAATAAACAAACCTTCTCTCTTCAATGGAATAGACTATGATTATTGGAAGATGATAATGATGACATTCCAATTTGGACAAAGTATTGACATTAGGAATAAATAGAAAATAACTATTCATTTCCCAAAATAGTGTTGGTAAAGCCACCTCTGAAGCAAATAGACAGCAGAACATAAGAGCCAATATTAAATGAACTTAAAAGCTAAAAATTATGTATTCTATGAGAACAAAACATAATAAAGTTATCAACTATGAGAATGCCAAGGATATGAGATACATTAGCATTGACTCACGAAGGCTCATCACAAGTGAAGGAATGAAGGAATTAAATATCATCATGCTTTCTCACCAATAGCTCTTAAAATATTTCAGCAAAAAAACATTAATATAATGTTCGGAAGATTCCAAACAATCTCCATTAGTTTGAGATCTTTTGGATAGATCTATGAAAACGAAGATCATGTCGGGAAACTCTTACATTTTTTTAAGCTATCACTATGCCATAGTTATTAAGCAACATAGCTCCTTTTTTGGATTCAACACTAGTTTCGGGTATTATCTATATGAACATAGTAAAATGTTGGATTTGATTCAACAGTGTAGATATGTGCGTTGTTGTATGTGATACATACAACAATTCTTCCTATAGCAAGCGCTATTATATGTATGATACTTATACCATTATTGACTATAGGGAGTGTTGTTGTATGTTATACTTATAACATTTATGTGTGATACATACAACAACACTCCTTGCAAGAAGCGTTGTTGTATGTATCACATATTATATCGCTCTAATTGAAAGCTTTCAATGATTCAGATTGGGCTACATGTATTGATTCTAGATAACCTATTTCTCGATAGTGCATCTTTCTTGGCAATTAATTGATTTCATAGAAATCAAAGAAACAAAACACAATTGTTAGATCATCTTCAGAAGTTGAGTATCATGCCCTTACTACTACCTCTTGTGAGATTCAATGGTTATCATATTTATTGGAGAGTTTTCAAGTGCCTTTCATGAAGCCAACTCTTCTTTATTGCGATATCGATAATGACTCAGCTTGTTATACTACAACCAATTCTATGTTCTGTGAGCGCACTAAACATATAGAAATTGACTGTCATGTGGTTAGAAAGAGACTTCAAGCACATCTCTTTCATTTGCTTCCAATTCCATTGTTGAACAACCAACTGATCTTTTCACTAAAGCTTTAGACTCCATTGCTCTCTTATATAAAAATTGAGCAAAGGATGAAACATAAAGGATAGAGTAGTGATGCACCCTAGTTGTATATGTGTAGCATAGAAAAATATCTTGGAATTTTCCGATATTCCATTTCTAGAAATAGTTAGTTAACTCAAAGGTAGTTATGACAGTTACTCTATTTTAAAAGCTAGCTTGTTGAAGAAGCAATATTGTTCACTCTTGTATATAAGTCACTCTAGTATAACAAGATCGATTATGTAGAGGCTGTAATCGGTCATTCTATACCAGATTTTCATATTCAAACTTCACAGCTTTCACCCCAAATGAAATGATTTCATTCCAAACAACTCATACCTTTTGATAGAGGTGTTATAGCTGATTGGAAAGCCTATTTAAAGGCCTTGAAACTCATAATTCAAAGACACAACTAATATACACAATCTGAATTTTTCTAAAACACTTTTTCTGCACTTTCTGCAACTTGCTCTTAACTTTCAGATTAATTTTCATAAGTTGTTTTAAGTGTGGTTTCAAAGATTTTCAAACCTTCTGAGCATTATAACTAAGTGTATAAAGAGTTACCGAATTGCAAGAGATCATAATGATGAAATCTTGTAAAGGCAATCCTTGCCATTATTAAAGTTTTCTTCATTCAATTTGTTGAAATACTTTCTTTCACAAGGGTGTGATAAGAAAGGGGATAGAGTCTCTTAGAAAGTTGTTTTCCAAAGAGTGACATAGGTATTAGAGAGTGAGTAAGGTACAAGGAAGTCTCGGGGGTAAGAATTTGTAATTACTATTCTTAATATCTAGTGAAGAAATCTCTTGTGCTGCAAGAGTACTAGATGTAACCTTCAATGGACAAAAAGGTGAACCAGTATAAAACTCTATGAGTACTCTCTTCTCCCTTATCTCCTTAAATTTACTTGATATTTTTCTGCATAACTTTTCCGCTGCTACTAACTCTGAAATCTGTAGAAAATATATCATAGATTAAAGACAACTAATTCACCCCTCTTAGTTGTCATTTAGGTCTTACAATTGGCACAAGAGCTTCTTTTGAGTAAATTATTCTCAAATCTGATCCTGTATCTAAGATGGCCTCAAGATCATTTATGGGAGAATGTTCCAACATCAATCACCCTCCTAGTTTTGTTGGAGAATACTATGACTTTTGGAAAATCAGGATAAGAATCTTTATAGAATCTCAAGACCTGGATATTTGGAATGCGATTGAGGAAAGACCTTATGAACCCTTCACCGTTGTTAATGGTGAAAGGGAAGTAAAGACAAAATCCATGTGGAATAATGAAGATAAAAATAAAGTGCAATACGACCTTAAAGCAAAAAAAAAAATCTTACTTCGGCTCTATGAGAAAAAGAATTTTTTAGAGTGTCAAGTTGCAAATCATCAAAAGAAATATGGGACACTGAAAGATTACATGGAAGTAAAGAAGTGCAAAGGCCTGCAACAAATAGTGAAACATCAACATCAAAGCAAAAATTTATATGCTCTATATGCAGAAAATCAGATCATCTTAAACGTGTTTGTCCAGTCCTAAAGAAGTATTATACATTCAAAAGAAAGAAGGACAAGAAACATACAAGAATAAATGTCATATTAGAAGATAAAGATGATTGTTCAAATGCACAACTTAGAATTAAGGAGCAAACACATATTTCCTTGATGACTTCACACAATTCAAATAACGATTATGAGGTTAATAACTCTGAACCAAATAATACATTTTCATATAATGAGTTATATAGCACTTTTTGTGAATTACATGAAAAATGTATTAGACTCTCTAAAGTATGCATTAAACCGAAAAACACTGTAGAACTTCTTGAGAGTCAAAATCAAATTCTACAAGATTTGGATGTCTTAAAATGCAAATCAAATGACATGTGCATCGAATGTCCAAAATGTGATACTCTTGAAACTAAAATTGTTTCATTAAATCAAGAAATGAATATGTTCAAAAAGAGTACTCTTAAGTTGGACAATATTTTAATGACTAAAAAACATACCAATGACCGAAGAGGTCTAGGCTATACAAATAGCCGAAAAACTAATGGTATTATAAAGAGTACTTTTGTGAAAACTAAGAATGATTGTATTCATAATATTTCTAAATAAAATATTGATCAACATTCTTTCTACAAGTCTAATCACAAGATGCATCAACATCAACTCACATGCTTTTATTTTAAAAATGTTGGTCATACTCCTAATTCATGTCATATTAGAAAAGTTGGTATTTCAACATGCCAATATATTTGGGTTGAGAAAAGTGCTAACTTCGTAGGAACCAAATCACATTGGGTAACTAGAAGATCTTTGTAATTTGTTTTGTAGGAGTGCTTGAAAGGCATAAGAAAAAATATGTTATCATAATAACGGTTGTTCAAAGCATATAGCACACGAAGATTCAAAATATCTATATTCAAGTAACAAATGCATTGTTACCTATACAGAGAACATCAAAAGAAAAATATTTGGTATAGGTAACATTGTTATTATATTTATTTTATCTACTGCTTGGTACGATTGTCTAACAAACTTTCTACTTGAAAAATGCTTTACCAAAGGAAAGGTTGGCACTACACTTTTTATTAAGAAAATAAATTAGCATACTCTTCTTGTTCAAATATATGTAGATGATATTATTTTTGGTTCTACTAATGAGATTTTGTGTAGTGATTTTGACAAAATTATGCAGGGGAGTTTGAAATATCCATAATGGGGAAGTTAAATTACTTTCTTGGATTGAAAATCGAGGATGATATTTTTGTAAGTCAATCCAAATACTGCATAGACTTTTTGAAAAGATTTGAAATGGATTACTGCAAGCCAATTGCTACTTCTATGGGTTCTGGTACATACATCAATACAAATGAAGTTGGAAAATGTATTAACATATCAAGGTATTGATGTATGATTGGTTTTCTAATTTATCTATCTGTCAGTAGACCTGATATAATGTTTAATGTATGTTATCAATCAAAACCAAAAGAATCACATTTAGTTGTTGCCAAAAGAATCATCAAATATCTAAAAGTCACAACTGACGTTGGATTATGGTATCCAAAAGGAAGTATATGTGATTTGGTAGGATATTCATATTTTGATGGATGCCAAATTGAGAGAAAAATCACAAGTGGTACTTGTCATATATTAGGAAATGCACTGATCTCATGGTCATGCAAGAAACAAGTCTGTGTTGTCCTAAGTACTGTTGAAGGAGAATACATATGAGCAGGTAGTTGTTGTGCCCAAGTGTTGTGGCTTAAACAACAATTACGAGAGTATGGCTTAGACTTAGGTTGCATTCCCCTAAAATGTGTCAATACTAGTGCTATAAATCTCACAAAGAATCCAGTAATGTATTCTAGAACCAAACGCATAGATATAAGACATCACTTCCTTAGGGACCCTGTCCAAATGAAAGACGTGACTTTAGAATTTGTTGATACTCATGACCAACTAGCAGATATATTTACTAAACCTTTGGCAAAAGAATTTTTCTATAAAATTAGACGAAAATTAAACATACTTGATGAAGCTTACTAGTCTTAAATGCTTATAACAATTATATGTTTGCTTCATTGTGTTTATCTTATGCCTACTTGTACTATAAATTGCTTAGTTTTGTTCAAAATTTTCAATTGTTGGGGTATGTAATCGATTACATAGGGTCAATTGTCGATTACCAAGCATCAATATGCCCGGAGACTCGAAATTTTGGGGTCAGTAACCGATTATTCTAGAGAGTAACTGATCACTGAATTTGGCAGAAACTTTCAGTAACTGATTACTCATTTGTGTAATTGATTACCTAAGCTTGTTGTTTGAATTCTAGGAATTTTTTATGTTGAGTAACCGATTACTCACTTTGAGTAACCGACTACTCAAACTAGTATTTAAGTGTTCTTCTCCATTTTTCAGACACCTCATCTTCTTCCCCAAACCCCTATTTCGTGTCTACCCTAGTTTGCCTCTAAAAACTTCATTTTTTATTCGACTTGAGTGATTTTTGAGTCATTTCATATCATATTTTCAATTCTAAACACTTCTACTCCATAAGTTTCATATTTAGTGGCCAAAATAAAAAATTCCCAAATCTCTCAAACACTTAAAACCTAATTTTTCAAAAATTCAATCCATGGCTTCATCATCAAAAGCTAAGAAGCAATGTGCCAATATCTCTCAAAAGAAGCAAGGTACTTCATCTTCTGAGGCTAATCCTCTGAATTTGGCACGACTTCTCGCAAATGATGAACAACGCAAAGTCTTTTCAGAGCATTTTCTTGGATGATCAATCTTTACTCCTAAGTATGGTAATATAAGTAACTTTGAGTTTGAAGATTTTCTTTTCCCTTTTCTACTTAGGCAACAAGAACTTTTTATTTATGTGAGGAATCAAATGCCTACTATCCTGAACTTGTTAAAGTATTTTACTGCAATTTGAACTTTAGGAAAAATTGTTTAACATCCTCTGCGAAAGGAAAAGAAATTATTTTAGATGTTAAAACTTTCATTTC
Source organism: Lupinus angustifolius (assembly GCF_001865875.1). Taxonomy (NCBI): domain Eukaryota; kingdom Viridiplantae; phylum Streptophyta; class Magnoliopsida; order Fabales; family Fabaceae; genus Lupinus; species Lupinus angustifolius. The sequence continues at coordinate 14,640,477 of NC_032012.1, forward strand.
AATATGCTATAATATACCCTATCAAGGTAGCATAAAATATTTCGGTCTTGCTTGTGAATGAGATAGTTATGATAGAAAAGAGTTCTACTATTCTATATGTAGATTCTCTAAACGGGAAATCGAAATGCGTAAGCAATATGCTTTAGGTGAAACTGTAAGGATTAGAGATATCCTTGTTGTAGGAAATCTCAATCTCGAAGATCGTTTGCTTCATTACTTTCTTAGCTATGTCATACTTCTAAAATTCCCAAATCATTCTCAAATTAATGACATGGAACTACAATTGATGTATGCTCTTAAGCATAATCTTCAAATCAATTGGGCTTTGACAGTAATGAGACAAATGTGGTATGTGCGAGAAACTCAAAGCCCATTTCCTTATGGAATCTTCGTCACCAACATACTTGAGCATTTTGTGTATCCACTACTGGTGAGTCCAAAATCACTCTTGATGCACGCGATTGTAAGATCGATGTGGATGTGATCCAAAAAATGGGTTTCTTTAGAGACTAAATTGATAGATCTATAAGCATCATAGTGATAGACAGGCTGCACTTACTTATCCAACTGCAAATGTCTTTGTTAACCCTCCTAAACATCAACCTTCTGAATTTCATGTTGAGTCATCCTCATCTGCTGCCATGCCTACTAATCAGATGATCATGAAAGAATTATTCTCTCTTCGAGGCTACATCTGTAATCAGATGGATGATCTTGATGCTCATAATCAACAAGTCCAAGTTGAACTTCAACATCCATCCTATAAGATCAACAACATGTATCTTGGTGACGATAGTACTAAGCCTGAGTCTTAGAATATTTGATGTCTAGGTTTATCTTTGTAATGTTGCATGATTGTTGACATTTTTATATGTTTTCTGGTTGTTTTGAACAATGTATGGACATCTTTTTAGTTTTATGCTATGTTATGTTACCTTTGTTTGCTATATGTATATATATATCGTATGTGTTGGACTCTTGGCTTTTATTCTTTTTGATGAAGTCAAAAATAGGAGAAAAGTTGGGAGAGTGTATTTTCTGTTTAAAATTCTTTCAGACACATAACTCCAATTCAAAGTGGGAGCATACAAAATAGGGGAGCATACTCAAGTCATGTCAAAATATCACAAAGTATGCTACTCTAAAAAAACTACACTATCAAGACGATATTGGGTTGTCATCGTCAAAAAAGGGGAGATTGTGAAGAAGATCTTGCTCCTGACTTTGATACGATTTTGATGAAGACACCAACATCATATAAAGAAGAAAAAGAAGAATACTTATGAAGACAATGAAGATAAAGCTTCAATGAATTTAGAGTCTAAGTCTATAGGTGATTATATCCTTATACTCTATAATATACGATGAGTAGTAATGCTCAAAAATATTTTAAAAAGAAAATTAAAAGCTGCAAGTATAAATGAAAACAATTTTCAAAATATTGTGTAACATGTTACTAAATCTAAGTAACGGGTTATTGGGTTATTGTGACTAAGTAACATATTACCAAAACTAAGTAACATGAGTGAGAAATGAATTACCCAACAAAAACCGAACATGGTAATCGATTATTCCATTTGAGTAACTGATTACAAGGTTACAGTATATTTGAGTAACCAATTACACAGTGTGATAATCGATTACTCAGTTGGACAAAATGTTTGGGTAATTGATTACATCGAGGTTATAATCGATTACTAGAGATGTTACACCATATTTTCATATTCTGGCCGCACAGCTTTCACCCCAAACGAAATGGTTTCATTCCAAATAACTCCTACCTTTTCATAGAGGTGATATGGTTGATTGGAAATCCTATTTAAAGACATTGAAACTCATAATTCAAAGACACAACTCATATACACAATCAGAATTTTTCTGAAACACTTTTTCTGCAACTTATTCTTGACTTTCAAATTAAATTTTCTAAAATTCCTTTAAGTGTGGTTTCAAAGATTTTAAAACCTTCTAAAAATTACAACTAAGTGTATAAAGAGTTATCGGATTACAAGAGATTATAATGTTCAAATCTTGTTATCATTGTTAAAGTTTTCTTCATTCAATTTGTTTAAAATACCCATCATTTTTCGTTTCAAGCTTCTATGCCTCAACCCTTAAAGTTGAGTATAACAAGATCCATATTTGACGGGATACACTCGACATTGATATTCAAAGAAGATAACAATAACAAATTTTCATATGATGATGATAGAGTTGCAGTCATAATCTCCAATCCCTAAAGTGCATGTACAAACAACTCATTCCACCTCAATAGCAGAACGTGCTATGTCCAATACCATAGTAAAAAATTAATAATAATCCTATCACCAGCTAGGAAGAGACTATAGAAAACAAAAAAATATACAACTAAAATATCATAGAATATGAAGAAAATCATAATCCAAAATTATTTAATAAATTAAAATAAAGTACCTTCACTAGTTGAATATGGAGTTGCACCACCAAGTATATATGTAATTAAGACAAGTTTCTAGTATGAAAATTTCTTCCAAGCTAAAGTATATACCATACATGAAAACAAAAATAAAGGTTCATGCACTTTATTATATATATTGAAATTGGATAAGGATCTATTGTCCCAACTATATACCATATTTATGATATTAAAGTAGTAATAGAAAAATAATAAATATTTAATTTTTTCATTTATATAACATATTTTTTTTTGTCTAATATTTGGAACATAGTTTTAGATAACAAATACTTGATATTTATCTTACTTACGTGTTATTCTCACGAACTACAGTATTGTTCTTCGTTTGTCCCAGCAAGCTGCTCATAGATCGTGCTTTCACTATCCCAAGTTTCATCCTCTTCTTGGTCACTATCACTATTTTCTTCTCATCACTGACCAATGTTTCATCACTATCACACTTGCTTCGTTTTTCGTGAAAAGATGAAGCACAAGATAGAGATTGAGACATGCCATCATGCAGCTTCATATCTGGGACAATAGTGGAAGAAACAATGGATTTGCTTCTAACACTTGACATGCTTCTAACTCCTTTCCCTAAGTGATGTTCACATAATGAGTAACCAACCAATGTTTGTTGACAACATCTCCACCCTCTACCATTCACACGACTGCACCTTGAACCTTCCATCACTGCACTACCCTTTACCCTCTTCTTATTATTATCATTCTGAGTTGAACACTTCTTGTTCATCTTTGTCTTCATCTTCTTACTACTATTTCCGAGATTATCACCATTATTCTGAAAGCAACCTCTTCGCTTCTTTAACGGAATCGCTTTCTCTCTCTCACACCATCTTACATCTTCAATGTATATACATAGATTCATTATAGTCACACTTGCATGCATTGAATAAAGCAATATATAATCATTGTTACCTTGAGTAGAGGAAGGGCTTGAAGGTGGCAAGACTTGATGAACTACTATATCCGAACCCAAAATACCTCCTTTACTATATACAAAACAGTCCCAAAAAGAATCACAACCACATACACATACATATATGCATTAAACTTACATGGAAAAAGAATAAATGAAAAATAAAAGGGGTGTAATGTAATATTTCGAAAGAACAAAATGTTGTATAGGGGACCAGCATTTAGTGGTAGCATTGTGCACCTCAAGTGGAAACTGTAGTTGGCTAATATAGAGAAAACAACAATGCAGGGACTTGAGTAGATATAATAGAATCATATATATATATATGGTGGGCTACACAAAAAGCTATCTAAAATGCCTTCAACTACATATACTTTATAAATAAATTAAAAACTATTTTTTTTTTGTTTTATATTGTATTTATGGAATGGAAGCTGGCTAAAATATGAAGTCAATGTTTTCACCTTTTTACTACTAGAGTTCACGAAAGATCACAAGATTTCTTAGTTACCTGAAATCACTATTATGCTTGTCTTCTGAATCTCCACTATATTGCTTTCTAACATCTTCATCCTGCAAAATAGACAATATACATAGGATCCTCTCACACCCCTGTAGTGCATTTTCACAAAAAAAAAACATAAAATTGGAAATAGAAAGAAACTAATTTTACAACCACCAGTGACGAGAGATTAGACAAAAGTGCACTAGTACAAACCCATATCATGAAATTTCGAAAAAACAAAACATAAATAGTAAAAATAATTTTTAAAAAAATATTAAAAGATTTATATGTGTAAGTTTTCTCACTAACCAAAGGTTGTTGCTTGCTGTTGTTGTCCTGTTTGTGTGCCCCACCCACATTGATTCTGGGTGGATCATAGCCATTGCTTAGTTTCCCGATCGGTGGGAGTGTCTGATCAGACGGCTGATAATGATCCAAGGATGATGCTGTAGCTGAAGCATGGTGTGTGGTGGTGGTTGTAGTAACATCGTTGAGTTGCACCACCACCGTTGACCGGTTGATTAGGTTGGGATCTGAGAGAGACACGGTGGAAGAAAGATATGAAGGGAAAATAACTTGACTTTTACGGATCCTCATCGGTGCAAGATTGAACTATGATACTACACTCCTTTCACGAGATTCACTACCCAAAAGAGAAACAATCTTTCAGTTTCAGATTTCAAAGGAAAGAAGATAGAAAGAGAGAGAAGGGTGAAACCATATATATACTACATGACAGTCACCAAAGATAAAGAAAAAATTATGCTTTTATTCAAAATAAAAACACACTGTTACAAACCAATGCAATTAACATAATCACCCTATTTTTCAATATGTGATTAGTTGAGCGTGGAGAATGAAAGTAGAGGTGATCCTCAATGGGAGTACATTTATTATTTTATAATATATATTAATTAATGTATATTAATTGAAAAAATATATTTAAATTAAAATTTTAATAATTAATTATTTGTTTGTTGGAAGAAGAAATATTTATGATTTGATATATATTGGTGTTGTTCTCTCTCTAACTTTTATTTGTTGCACCAAAGAAACGAATGAAGTTGTATGGGTGGGAGATGGCACGTGTGACAGACTTTTGGGAGTGGGAAGCACGTGTGAGAGTGAGGACTGAAGCCTGTCGAAGAAAGAGAAAGTGAGATGAAGAAGGAAGGTTATATGATAAGTGTAATTAATTTAAATAAAATATATCATTGAAAAAACTTGAACAAAGTATGTTATATTGTTGAGACAAGTTTAAATAGTATGCGAGTTAATATTTCATTATTTTTGGATTATTATAATATAGTATAAGAGTGATTTAAATAATATCTACTTAGAATTATTGATGCATTTTGTAACAAAACAAAAACAATGAAGCGATATTGACTCTTATATTATATGAATTTGTCTCCACAATATACCATGTTTTTATAACTTAATTATACTTATCACACATTTTGTTTAAAACATCACACTAATTTCTCGTGCAATAGTAGTTAGTGTAATATATACATATAAATCGATGTGATAAGAGATGAATGATTAGTGTAATTTTACTAAAACACAGCGGCGTCAGTATAATTTTACTAAGAAAATAATGATATATCATGTTACAAAATAATCTACATGTTACTTTTCTTTTAGCGTAAAAAATTCATAAGAGAATATATCATTTTTTAGAAAAGATGGAGAAATTTTTACATTGCACATGATCAATACTCTTGGTCAAATTATTCCTATTAATAAAATATTAATGATTTCAAAATTAAACAGATCTAATTTAAGTGGACAATAAATATATGTTAAGTATCAAATTCATCATATAATATATATTTATTTTGTGGCACTTTAACTATTTAATCAACTCAAATGACTAAAATTATACTCATACATGATAAAAATTTATCTAAGTGACCAAATATCATCACTCAAGTGTTTTGCATACTTAATCTCGATGAATGATAAAAAAACTAAATTTATGATCAAATCTTGACCAAGGGCTAGTGCGTTGAAAGGTCGCACCTGGCAAAATGAAGAGTTGCACTCAATGCACAGGCGGTACACTGAACGTATGAGCCAACATGCAGACACTATTAAAAGAGTTCTGGCTCGAGTCATTTGACACACACTTGATACTATCAAATTGTAATACTTATTTCCTGAGTTTTTCGAGAGTTTAGCACACTTAGATCGTGGAATATAAGTGTAAGCTCTATATGAGTTAATCTATGTTCGTTTGTGAGTGGCTCAATCATCCAATGAGTTGTGTTTTATCACTATATTTCTTACATTGTGTGAACATAAGTAGTTAAGTACTCCCTTGTTAGGATTGAATATAATACAACCTTGATGTATACACATTGATTCATCTATATTAAATTCATGAAGTTTTGATGATTTTGAGTTTTTGCATATACTTAATGCTTGCTTTAAGTTTGATCATCTTATTGCATTAATCTTGAATAAAATGATTAGTATCATATTTCCCAATTCTGAACTTGTATAACTCAACAATTGATATATTTTTGTTGGACTGCCTGAATCTCACTCTGAGTCCAGTATCACAGGAAAGCCCAAAAGAGATATAAAACTACCTCCTAAATTTAAAGATTATCTTATGTAATTAGGGGAAGATTATGATAAGATTATATTTTGTTATTTTTAGATTTAATTTCCAAATAACTGGATTAAGATTATATTTCATCACTCCATAGATTAGATTTCAAGTACTATTTAAGTAATGCTAACCATCATTCAAAGGGCATCAATAAAAATTACCTCTTTTTTACCATTCTTAGTTTTCCTTTAGTATATAAGAATTCTTCACTGCTAGGGTATCACCCTAACATTGGTGCTTTCATTGCTGTTCTCATGCCTCATAAACCTACTTCATCTTCTTCATTCACTCACTCTACCATGGAGGACACTTCCATTGCGATGTTTCTAGAAAAATTGGCTGCTATGCAACAGAACACGAATGAACGACAGGATCTATTCCAGGCGTCCATGGAAGCCCGCATGGAAAGCACCCTTAATGGGTTAATGGAAAAGATCGCAAGGTTAACCACAAACGCAACACAAACACCACCACCACCATATGGATTTCAACCAACACCACCGCCACCATATGGCTCCCAACCAAGACCACCACCAACTCCATATGGTTGTGGACTATTTCCACCACTAGGAAATATAAAACCTCTGAAATTACAACCATTTGATGGTACAAAACCACAAGATTGGTTATTCCAAGCAGAACAAGATTTCAACTTATATCAAGTCGATCCCTTTCAACGCCTTGAACTCGTAGCATTCTCAATGAAAGGAAACACCTTAAGTTGGTATAAGTGGATGTTTCAGACCAATCAATTAACAAGTTGGGAAGACTTTACAAAAACTCTAGTGGTACGTTTTGGACCATCTACATTTGCAAGTCCTCAAGCTGAACTATTTAAATTAAAATAAACTACTACAATCACATATTACCAAACCAGATTTGAACGTCTCTCAAATCAAGTAGTCGGAATGACTCCTGAAATGCTGCTCAATTGTTTCTTATCTGGACTTCATCTAGAGATTGGACGCAAACTAGCAATTCAGCAATCCTTTTCAGTGATTCATGCAATTGGGTTGGCAAAATTGGTGGAAAGTAAAATCGTTGCGGCAAAGGCCACATCAAATTGTTCATGGCGCTCCTAATCAACTACAATAACCAGTCCCAAGACTGCTGGACTTAATGATGTTAGTCAAACTACATCGCACACTCTGCTCATAAAAAGACTCACTACAACTCAAATATAGGAACGACACGCACATGGACTATGTTATAATTGCGATGAAAAGTTCGTTCCAGGACACCGTTGTCAACCAAAGCAATTCCTCTTGATGCTGAGTGAGGAAGGTAGTGAGGGTCTAATTGCTAATGACCATAATTTACCAATGTTGGATGTAGAATGCATATCGTGACATAGACCAATCAGAAATTATTCACTTCCACTTATCTATTCACGCTCTACAAGGTAACCAATCTCAAAGACTCTTAAATTTGAAGGCCAGATTTTTGGACATACAATAACTGTGTTAGTAGATACGGGTAGTTCACACAATGTTATACAACCCCGAGTTGCATAATTTTTACAGCTACCTATCTGCCCAACTCCCAAGTTTCCCAGTCATGGTAGGTAATGGTGAGCATATTTATTATGCTAGATTATGTAAAGAAACTCCTATCAACCTACAACAACAACTATTTCACATTCTATTTTATCTTTTGCCAATACAAGGAGCTGATGTGGTATTAGGGATTGAATGGTTAAGTACTCTAGGACCAATCACTTTAGATTTTGCCATTCCCTCTATGACATTCACATATGACAATAAACTCATCACCTTAACTGGACAACACTCACCTTCACCAACATTATCCACCTTCCACCAATTCAAAAGACTAACACATACATATGCTATTGCATACATATACTGTGTCACAGTCGCATCCACCCAAACACAGTCACCAACAACACAAACAACCTATCTAGCCTTAACAGACCCAAACAATACCCACAATAAAACTATCCAACCCATACTAAAGGAGTTTGAGTCCATCACACTACCCCAAACAAGGCATGGTACAATAGGGGAAGAAACTTCCCACATAGCCCACTCCAATCAGCCACACGTGAATCTCACGCCCAACAAGAACCAACCGTGTGGCAAGATGGCTTACATGGCACCACAAGAAGAAGACAAAGCTGCAGGTGCACCCTTACTCAATGCAACACAACACATGGAATCAAACCCATTTTCCCTCCCAACGGATACAACCAATGCAACACATAAGAAAAGGACAAACAAAGACAAAAATAAGCAACTTCATACTGAATCACACCTTGAGGACAAGATGTCCCTTGAAGAACTAGGCAATGTTGGACCGCCTGGATCTCACTCTGAGTCCAATATCATAGGAAGACCCAAGAGAGATATAAAACTACCTCCTAAATTTAAAGATTATCTTATGTAATTAGGAGAAGATTATGATAAGATTATATTTTGTTATTTTTAGATTTAATTTCCAAATAACTGGATTAAGATTATATTTCATCAATCCATAGATTAGATTTCAAGTATTATTTAAGTAATGCTAACCTCCATTCAAAGGGCATCAATAAAAATTACCTTTTTTTTATCATTCTTAGTTTTCCTTTAGTATATTAGAATTCTTCACTGCTAGGGTATCACCCTAACAATTTTCTAGACATAGGCTTGTATCAATTTTCCATCTCACACATGTTATTTTATTGATATCTAGATATAGAACTAATTTGGTAACTTTATAACTCTCAAACTTGTTGGCATATACTACTAGATATAGAGATATGTTTAACAGTTCATATAACTTAATCATGTTGCTAGATATAGAGCTTATTTAATAAGGTATTAGTATAGATCAGGACATTATTAATCTAGCTAGTTGCATTTAACTCAAGTTTGCATGCAAAGATTACTAGACATAGAGGTATGTTATACGGGTCATAAATCTTAATCTTGTGAGTGAAGTTTCTATACATAGACCTTTGTTGCATAAATTTCTAAATTGACTAAGACATTAGCTTTTAGTAATCTTGAGTTCATTTGTGTGAAATAATCATTACTAAGTGAATTTACGTTTATGAATCGTGTGTCTATGGATAGTAAGTTTGAAGTCTAATCTCAACTTATTTTATTGTTGTATTACGATATTGATTAATTTGTATTACCAAACAAACAACACTTAAACAATCACTTTAAGTAATAATTGTTAGTTGAAATATTATAATTAGTAAGTCCTTATAGATATGACAACCCCTTACTTTATACTTGTTTCTGAAACTATTAGTTGATTTATACATCAGTTTGTCGGTTAGCAATATATGATCAAAAGGATGATTATTAGATCATATAATATATTTTGAGTGTGATATCAATGTAATTTCAGTATAAAAATTTATACACATTCATTATATCATCTACCATTTATTTATATTTTATAAGAATTGATGATAATTAAATATTATAGTGGATGATTCAGTATAGATATAAAATTCATATACTATAGGTGTATACATTTTTCTATATTTTTTTTAAGAAGGACGTGTATTACATTACAATATACTATATTAAAATTAAAATGAAAGAATAAATAGAAAAGGAAAAACCCACAAGGGAAGGGAGTGGGTGGTGTTAATGTTTATACTTCTAGGAGAGGGACTGCGGGCCCCATAACCAAAGTTCTTCTTAACAGTACATTATTAACTAACAACAATCATATTTTCCAAAAAAAAAAATTTCTCTACATTCCAAGCCAATTATATTACAATAAGTAATAAAAAAAAGTACTTTTTTTTATGATTTTTTTATTAATTAACACTTTTTAATAGGATTGATACATAATATGACATGAAATCTTAGGATATATAATATTCATTCATTATTAACCACCACCTTGTCCATCACCTTCATCCACATGCTTTATCTTCTTTTTCTCATATCCTTCCTATATTCCTTATTCTTCCTATCACCGGCCACTATACAATGTATGAATGTAGTAAACTATTTGTTAGAGTTTTTTTTTCAGTTGAATGTTTGAGGGTGTATTTTAAGCATTGTAAAGAACGCATTTTTATGAGAAAATTAAAGATGTCATAATTTAAGAATAATAAATACACATTTTTGTAATGATACTTTGTTTTTATTTAATCACAAAAATATCGTTTTTATTAGACTGTTTAATACATTGTGCCCTTGAATATATATTTCTTTATAAAAATATTTTTGAATTATTTTAAACAATATTGGATTAAATATGTTTTTAGTCTATGTAAAGCGAGATTTTGTGATTTTTGTCTTTGTAAAAATTAGTATTTATATTTAAAGTCAAACCTTCAAATAAATAACTTCATACATTTATTGATAAAAAGTTTCTTTTAAAGCATGAGTATGCTTTATTTCAAATTATGTTATCAATATGGAGTACTTGAATTTTCTTTATCAAGGTTTTGTTCAATAAAATTAGATTATAGTTGTAAGCTTGTAGTCGTGAAAGTAGTTAAAAGTTTGTAACTGCATATGTAGTTTATTAAATTAGAACTATTCGATAAAATTAGCTTTATAACTACTTGAAATTTGAAAACAAAACTATAATGACAGGCATTATTTATTTAGTTATTTATTAAATGTAGTAAAATAAATAAATAATTTAAAACAATCGTTTATCTTACATTTTAGTTATAGTTGGATATGTAATGTTTGGTTTGTTTGTTTTATTTTAATATATATTTTTGTTTTCAATATTAGTTTTTCTAAAAATGTAATTAAATTTCATAAGTTTATAATATTCTTTTATTATTGACACTATATCATTAAAATATATAACATGGAAATATTTTATACATTCACCTAACAACTAAATGCAAGAATAATGTATACATCACACAAAATATTTTGTGGAAAAATATTGAAGGGCATCTAATGCAGTTTTAAATTAAGGTTTTAATTTAGGGCATCTAATGTAACTTCTTTAAATATTCAAGTGTAAGGTTGATAAGCGAATTATTGAAAATTACTTTTACTTTCTAAACGCTACATGAAGTAGTTTTCTGGAAAATAGCTTTCAAATGATACAAACTCACTTTTTAAAAGTTACAATCTCATTTTTTAAAAGTTACAATCTCATTTTTTAAAAGTTACAAGCTACATTCAACTTTTGTTTAATGAATGACTCTAGTAATTTTTTTACTGAGTCAAAAAGGCTACAAGATACCTAAAAAACTACAAGTTTACTTTGAGGAACAATGCCCAAATATTTAATACAACCGTATTTTTTACAAAGTAAACTTGAGTGTAGGGATGACAACGAAAACTAAATCCTCGAGTACCCACTTGAATCAAACCTGAATTTAACGGAGAAAGCCCGATATGATTTGGTTCAGGTTTATGTTTTACCCAAATTCAAATTTAGTTTTGGTACAGTTGCTACTCTACCCCAAACTCATCCGGAACCCGATTAATAAATGTAAAATTACAAAATTACCTATAAATAATATATATATATATATATATATATAGAGAACTTATATATAGAAATACATATTTCGGGTGGATTCCCATCGGGTTCGAGTTATCTGAAACCTATGGGCCCAGAAATTGTGTCATTATTTTCAACCATGCTTAATTCGGGATTGGGTAAGTACAAATCCAATCCCAATTCACCTTATTGCCATTCCTACTTGAGAGTTGTGGTTATGAATACCACTTTATAATTAAATTAAATTACCTAAGTAAGAAACTTTTACAAAGATTATCATTTATTAAATATTCTAAACTAATTAGTTGTATATTAGCATGTAATTGCAAGAAGAAGGAATGTAAGATGGATGGGAAAAAGAAAACATATGGGTGAAGATGAAGAAGGAGTGGTTGTCAATGTATGTTATTAACAAGATGTTGATTTAGTTTTGTAAGACCTTACTTGATTTTAGATAGGTCAAAAAGTCAAAAGTTAAATTTATAGGAGCGATATTTAATGAGAGAATAATCACACATCCCAAAATTGATTATTTATTTACCCATATAATGAGAAAATACTCTTATTATATAAAAATAGGAGAGATGGGGTTGCAGGGCCATTGTCTCTCTACTTAAAAGTAGAAAGTATAATGGGATGACATCTTCGGTCGCAAAAAAGAGTACTACTTTTTGTGTCATTACATGTGATAGATCAGAAAAATATTTAATTATTAAATTTTTAGTTTAAGTATATTTTTTCAATTAATCACAATTAATGATACACATAGGGATGGCAAAATAACCCGTACCTGTGGGTACCCGCGGGTAAAACCCGTACGGGCACGGGTACGGGTCACAAACGGGTACCCGCAGGTATTATAAATGAGTTTTTTAAAAACCTGTAGTACATACGGGCGGGTACCCGTTATTTATATGATTAATATATTATATTTAATTAAAATAAAAAATACATTATTCTAACATTTATTACACTATGTATATTTTTTCCTTTTACTTTGTTTACATATTTTATTGAGTTTGGTGGTGAAACACCCTACAAATATTATTACATGTATAGAAACACACATGTTTTACAAAGAAAATATAAATTTTTTGTTAAAAAAATGAGAACAAAAAATCACACAAATGGAAACCACAAATAAATTTAGCATTTTTGCCAAATATTCAATCAAAAGGTACAAAAATAATTAAGTTTCATCTTATTTGAAACACAATAGAAGTAAAAAATTTAAAAATTATTTAAAATAGAGGAAACCCGCGGGTACCCAGAAATACCCGCAAATACCCGCTCACGAGCACCTGTATAGGTACGGGCAGATATGAGTATTATTCTTCTATTTTGAAACGGGTAGTGAGTATCTACTACCCGTGCTCGCCCGTGCCCGTTGCCATCCCTAGATACACAAAGTGACACATTGTATGGGAGAACAAATGTGCTCCTTACTATAACACCCATCCAATCTCTCTTATCATATTTTCTTTTTTCTATTTTGCATTTTGATTATTTACGAATCAATAATTGAAGACAATTTTTTGTTTGATATAATTATCATCTACGCTTTCTTTATAAACAAAATATATAGTTTTATGCACACCATAAGTAAGTCTATAACACCATACTTTAAATACTCATTATTTTAACTAGGGTTGGAAATGAGGCAAACCGAGTCGAGTTAGAGCTCAGCTCAGTTCAACTTGATAATGATTGGTTCGGCTCGAAACGTGACTCGAGTTCGATGTAAGTTATTTTTTTAGCTCGAGTTCGGTTCGGTTAAAGTTCGCGAACTGTTCGACTCTGTTTGAATTGGTTCATTTGGACAAATCAAATAATTAATTTCTTTTTAAAAATACTATAAAAGATTATATATATATATATATATATATATATATAAATATAATCTAGTATCCAACTCAAGTTAGACTCGTTTATTTAACGAGCTCAATTTCTATCTCCAATTAGACTCATTTGGTTCATGAACCAAATTTATCGAGCTAAATAACAAATCGAGTTTCAAAAAAATTAGTGTTAATTCGATTTATTGTCAGCCCTACTATTAACTATGCTAAGGACTTGTAGTTTATTATTACATTTAATTTGGTGTAATTTTGTATTGGATTCCTTCCATCTCCACCATTCCTTCATTTCTTACTTTGTCCCTTTCTTTCCCCCAACTGACTACGGTCCCACTCGGTTCACACTCACATGTGCTTGCCCCCTCTCAAAACTCTGTCACACGTGCCATCTCTCACCCATACAAACTCCCTCCGGTGGTGCAAAAAATAATAGTCAGAGAGATAATAAATCTCATACCATAGGCATATATAGAGAAAAACTTGCATTGAAAAAGTCCTAACACAACATCTTTAGAGACAACTAGTTAAACATTGACATGTCATTAAATTATGGGTCCTACTTTATTAATTCAACTTCTTTTTTCTTCCTTTCTCTCCACCATTAAAGCTGAATTAATGAAGTGAGACCCACAATTTAATGACCTGTCACTATTTAATTAGGTGTCTCTAGCGCCGTCTCTAGTCAAGTTTTTCTCACATATATATTAGGAACATTCTCCTATAAAAACTATGAAAACAATAAATTTGGGTCTTACAATCAATCATGAATTGTTAGAATTAAAAGTTAGTTATTGATCATATGATAATCATGTATAATCATGACCATTTAAATATGATCCAATAATCCATATTAATTATTCTCATTTCTTATATATATTATAGAAGGCATACATAAACAATATACCCTTACACACTAGTCGACATTTTATTACCTACACAATTGTTATATTTTCCCATAATTGTACAGCTTAAAATTTTCTTGGTCTTTGGGAGTTGTGAATGAAATGGTAAGACTCTTGAGAAATAGTCTATATATAGTGCTTGATGGAATCATTATACTTATCAAAGAAATACTTTAAACATTGTCTCTATCTCTACCCAGAAATGTTGCTATATTGACCATCAATAAAGGAAGAGCACATGCATAAAGGTAAAGAGATAGAAGAATTTATTTGTTAACGAAGAACAACACACAACAACAAAGGATGATCGTGTCGCCATAGATAAAGGTTGGTAATCTATATCCATTCTTATTATGTGAAAACTATGTTTTTTTAAGATACATTTACACATGGTTTCCATGATAAACTTACATGTGGTATGAGAGCATTGTGTTTAAAAAGAGATAGAAGAATTTCTTTGTTAACGAAGAACAACACACAACAACAAAGGAGGATCGTGTCGCCATAGATAAAGGTTGGTAATCTATATCCATTCTTATTATGTAAAAACTATGATTTTTTAAGATACATTTACACATGGTTTCCATGATAAACTTACATGTGGTATCAGAGCACCGTGTTTAAAAAGTTATAGTTTTCCATTAATTTTGACTCAATCCTAAATGATGTTTTATAATATATTCATGACTGTTTAGAGAACTTAAATATAATTATTTCTGCCGCATCATACTAACAATTATGAATAACATATTGTTAATTGTTTAGAATATATAACATCTATACACTCTCTTCTCTATTCTTCAATTTATGTTTGGATAAACAATAAATATATATATATATATATATATAACATGTAAAAGACAAATAATATATATAGGGCTTCAACATAAAAGCAATATATGTGTTATATATTGTTGGAAATGTTTGAAATATGTTATTATAAGAAGTCCCACATTATCTAACATTAGAATAGAGTATAATATCAATGTTATATATTGGACTCATATCCCTTATTGTAATGTGCACCAGATATACGCACCAAATAGAAACACCTCATGGGTAGTTGGGCCTATGGGTGTGTTAGGGTTTGCAATTTTGATTCTCTAATAATATATTGGTAGTCGCTCAGCACTCCCGGGGTGTAGGTACAATTTGCCGAACCCCGTTTACAAATTCTCTTGTTTCTTCTCTTCTATTTATTATATGCCCTTTATTTGATTGCTTATGGCCAACGCTGTGCAATGATCGCTTCCGCTGCACCAACAATTAGTATCAAAGCCAATTGGTAGATGGCTCTTAACCCAAACGTCAGATAATGCCTAAAGAGGGTGAAAACATGATGGCTAGACAAGGTGCGTCAAAGGTACTAGCAAAGATAGAGTAGATGAGTTGAAGGAGAAGAAAACATGGAAAAATTATGGTGGGGGTGATATATGTTGATCCAGAATTCCAGAAATTCATGTATTTAGGATCAAGGTGGAGATAGGGACTCATGTTTTTGACCCAGAGACAGGTGTTGACAATATCTCTCTAGATGTTGAAAGAATAATCTCATTTGAAATGAGAAGTGAAATATCCTAATGGCGTGTTTGGGACATCATAGTGAAGGATGTTAATTGTTAGCACATCCACAAAAGCACAGAGGCGCTGAGTGACTTTGATGTAGGATGTAACATGGACATTAGCTTTGATGCAAGTTGTAACACAAGCATTGGTAGAGATGTATGAGTGTGACATGAGTATTGGCTTGGATGCAAGGATGTGACACATACATTAGTTAGCATTGCTGCAAGGTGTGTGCTATAGGTGTACTCCTTACGTTGGAGTATGATAGTTCTTTTGAACTATGATTCTCGGACTAGAGAATGGTGGTAGCGGTTGAGGCTTTCCAAGGAAGCTGCAAGGTTCAGTTTGACTAAGTACTAAAGATGACGATTGTTAGTGAACTTTTGTGTAGAAGTTCCAATATATCGAAAGACTTTCTAGCAATAGGTGACTAGGGGGCGTGTTCTATTTGATGGTGGTACGAGAAGCTGCACTACAATTTTGGAGAGCTAGCCTCTTAGTAACATTGTCAAGGATTTTCAGAAGGTCTATGATGTAGGGGAGCAGTTAAAGAGAATTAGACATTGAGCAAGGTGGAGACATACATTCGCTAAGGTGGAGATTCTTATGTAGATTTCATAAGGATCGAGATATTCGTCTATTTCAATCAAGGTGGAGATTGTTGGGGATGTTTGAAATATGTTATTATATGAAGTTCCATATTGCCTAGCATTAGAATAAATTAGAATATCAATATTATATATTGGACTCATATCCCTTGTTGTAATGTGCACCAGATATAAGTACCAAACAGAAATACTCCATCAGTAGTTGGGCCCATGGGTGTGCTAGAGTTTGTAATCCTGATTCTCTAATAATATCTTGGTAGTCGTTAGCGCTCTCAGGGATGTAGGCACAATTCTCTGAACCCCGTTAACACATTCTTTTGTTTCTTCTCTTCTATTTATTATATGCCCTTTATTTGATTGCTTATGGTCATAGCTGCGTAACCATCGCTTCTACTGCACCAACAATTAAGAAGGGGAAGTCATAGACTAAATTAGTGTTGGGTATTCCAAGTATGAATTAAGAAGTCCCATATTATGCAAAAATGGATGAGTTAAAGAGCATATAAGTGGATGAACCCATAAACCTAATGTCTTAAGGTTTTGTGTCAATATGTAGTGTCAAGTCCACTTATATGCTTCTTTAACTTAGCCCATAGAAGAATATTATAGCTCATGGATGAAGATCTCCCAACACGTTGTATCAGAGCCGATGGTTCAATGACTCAACAAAGTATTGAAGCGATAAGTGGTCGGTAGATCCGTGAGGGATCCTTGTGTCGAAAGTCTTCCTGACGAGAAGTCAAGGCGACGTGTCTCGTTGATGAAAGGATAAGCCAACATAGGTGCACGTAGATAAAGAGCCGAGTTTTGGTGTATCCAATACTCGTAGGGGAACTCACACTTGAGGGGAGATGTTGGGTATTCCAAGTGTGAATTAAGAAGTCCCACATTGTGCAAAAATGGATGAATTAAAGAGCATATAAGTGGATAAACCCATAAACCTAATGCCTTAAGGTTTTTGGTCAATATGTGTAGTCAAACCCACTTATATTCTTCTTTCACTAAGCTCATATAAGACTATTTTAATCCATGGATGAAAATCTCCTAATATATATATATAGTGTTTCTTTTTTTCATGTATATATCATAAGGCCTTATAAGTATCACATTTGTGTACATTTTTGAACAATAATGAATCATAGCACTCTTCATACATATCACGTTTATAGAAAGAAATAAACAGTATCAAAATATATATATATATATATATATATATATATATATATATTATATTGCAAAGAAACAATAAAGAATGAAATATATACTATAACAATTATATGTATGTATACTATAAAAGAAAAATTAACTATATATATATATATATACATTTATGTTATATATATAATTAAGATACAATTTCAGAAATATTAACTATATATATATACATTCATGTTATATATATATATATACATATAATTAAGATACAATTTCATTTGAACTTTTGATGGAATTGTTTAATGAATATATATGTAATTTTATAATTTGTATTCAATTTTGGGAGTTATATGTATGTATAATATTATGTCTTGGTAGATGATTGGAAATATTGTATGATAGATTTGTTAATCGCCAAAGTGGTCAAATCTTTATGTTATTTAATTCCAAATTGCATGATCATATTTCATTTTTTGGAATTATTGTATGATAGATTAGTTAATCATCAAAGCAGTCAAATCTTTATGTTTACTTAATTCCAAAATTGTATGATCATATTTCATTTACTCATCAATTTGATATTATGAATGATAGAACAATTATTTTTTTATGAGTAAATTAAAGTTCATTATTATAAGGCAGTTAATGATCGACCAAATGTTGATTATTTGTTCTTAAAATCTATGGGTATGAATGTTGATACTGTAAATGTATCATTAGTTATATTTATATATTCAAAGATAGTAAAAGTTTCTAATATATGCATGCATCATTGCCAAATTATGTGAATTTCTTTTAGTATCATTATGTCTGCTATGGTATATTGATGGATTATCCAAAGATAAATATTGATATACACTTATGAAGTAGTATGAATTAAGTTTGTATGTTAGCATGTAACTCAAGGTCTTAATGAGTTGTTGTTTAATTTTATTGATTACAGTAACTATTGATTTGCATTCACAATTCTCATATGTTCCAACTTTTAATGGACTTAACTTCTCTGAATGAAGTGAACAAATCCAATTTTACATTGAGGTAATAGATTTGGATTTGTCATTAGAAAAGACAAACTAAGTGCTATTACTAATATAAACACTGAAAGAACATAAAGTTCATTATAGAAATTGGGAAAGATCTAATAGATTGAGTTTAATGTATATGTGAAGGAATATTGCTGGCAACATTAAATCCACTCTTCCTAAAACTGAAAGTGCTAAAGAAATGCTGAAGTTTGTGGAAGAATGCTGTCAAACTACTAACAAGTCTCTTGGTGGAACACTACTGAGTACATTGACCACCTTGAAATTTGATGGTTCTCATACTATGCATGAACATGTTATTGAAATGACAAATATTGCAGCAAGACTTAAGACATTGGGAACGGATATGAATGAGAATTTATTTGTGCAATTTATATTAAATTCATTACCCTCTCAATATGGTCCTTTCCAAATGAACTATAACATCATGAAAGATAAATAAAATGTGCACGAATTGCATAATATGTTAGTTCAAGAGGAAACTGGAATGAGGAGCCAACAAAATCATTCCATCAATTATGTTAATCATCAAGTAGCTAGAAAAAAATTTAGTAAAAAACATGAAAAGAAAGGGAATGAACTCTTACACTATGTTTGGTTAAGGAGAGAGAGTAGAAGGAAAGATAGTGGAAGGACAGAGAGTAGAAGGAAAGAAAAATAGTAGAAAATAAGATGATAATTTTTGTTTGGTATGATTAAAAATGAAAGAAAATATATAATGTGTATAAAATGACATAAATGCCCTCATTAGTTTTATATATAAAATTTATGTAGTATGTCTAATATTTAAAAACAAATTTTGTTGTTACAAATTACATAAATAAGTTTTTAGTTATAATATTAATTAGTATTTTTTAACTAACATGTAAATTATAAAGTTTAATATAGTCACTTTTGTTTATAAAATTCAATAAAAACCATTAATATACTATATTTCTTCTCACTAATGTATCTAAAGAAATTATAACTCATATTTGATGACTACTTTTATATTTCTAATCATCTCACTTTTGCACATTTGTGATTTGTATTTATAATTTATTTATTATTTGTCATTTTATATGTAATTTTAAGAAATTATGATTTTTTACACTATATTTTTATTGAGCATATACAATTACTATTTATTTGTTAGTTCATAACTAATGAAATTAAAATTAAGTAAACTAATTTCACATATAAATGAATACAAGCAAAGAAGTTCACTATATTATGTCTATTTTCACCTAGAATATAATTCTTTCAATTCATTCATAGTGTAAGGACAAACATATAATTTTCTATGTTTTCTTTCCTTTATGCATTTTCTTTCCAAAATATGGGAGAAAAGTTTTGGTGGGGCCCATGTGTATTTTTCCCCTCCTATTTCATGTTGGAACCAAATGATGGAAAATGACATTTTCTACTCATTTTCTTTCCACTCCTTTTCTTTCATCTCATTTTCTATAGAACTAAACATAACCTTAAAAATTAATGAGTCATCTTCTAAAATCCACAAGATGGAACATCATGATAACATATGTCATTTCTATAGAAAGATTGGACATTTCCAAAAGGATTGTCCAAAACACAAAGGTTGGTTTGAAAAGAAAGGTAAACCTAGTGCTTTTGTATGTTTTGAATCAAACTTAGCAGAAGTTCCTTAACAAATTAAATCTTGATAATCTTTTTTCTGAAACAATTTTAACCTTGCATCATAATATCGTAATTAAGTGTGGCCTAATTGATGAACTTTCTGCTTACTTGTGGCATAAACGTTTGAGACATGTTTCCAAAGAAAGAATGAAACGATTAGTAAAGAATGAAATCCTTGTGGATTTAGATTTTAATGATGTCAATATATGTGTGGATTGTATTAAAGGTAAACAAACAAAACATACATATAAAGGAGCCACAAAAAGCACTAAGCTTCTTGAAATTATACACACATATATTTGTGGATCTTTTAATGTTAATTCTTTCAATAAGGAAAAATATTTCATTACCTTCATGTATGATTATTCACCTTATGGACATATCTATTTTATTGTTTGATAAATCTCAAGCGTTAAAAGCTTTAGAGATTTGCATTATTGAAGTTGAAAGGTAATTACACAAAAAAAGTGAAAATTATCAAGTATGATCGAGGTGGTGAATATTATAGAAGATATGATGAAAATAGACAATATCTAGGTCCATTTGCTAAATTCCTTGAAAGTCATGGCATATGTGTATAATACACAATGTCATGTACACCGCAACAAAATAGTGTATTAGAAAGGCGTAATAGAAAATTGTTGAATATGGTTAGGAGTATGTTAACTAATTCATCTTTATATATTTCATTGTGGACTTATGCTTTAATGATTGCCATGTATTTATTAAATAGGGTTCCTAGTAAGCCAGTTCCAAAGAGTCCTTTTGAACTGTGGACAGGAAAGAAACCTAGTTTAAGGCACCTACATGTTTGGGGATACCTGATGGAAATTAGAATTTATAATCCACAAGAAAAGAAACTAGATGCAAGAACAACTAGTGGTTATTTCATTGATTATCCAGAAAAATTAAAGGAGTGTAGATTTTATTATCCAAACCATACTACAAGAACTGTTGAAACTAGGAATGCTACATTCATTGAGAATGGTGAGATTAGTGAGAGTGAAACACCACGTAAAGTGGAAATGCAAGAAATGAGGGTACACGTTTCATTTACTTGTGTCCCTAATAATATTGTTCCTCAAGTTTTTGAACCAATTAGTAATGATAGAGAATAGAAAAATAACTCCATTACTGAAAATGAAGTTGATGAACCTATATTAGAAGAACCACAAGTCAGAATATGACATATTCCTATTACGTTTACCTACACAAGTCAGAATGTGACATACACAAGTCAGAATGTGACATATTCCTAAAATAATTCATATTCCCGATAATTATGTGGTTTACCTACACGAGTCAGAATGTGACATAGGAATTGAGAATGACCCAATTACGTTTCCACAAGCCATGAAATATGAGTGATTAGTGTTAAATTATACTACATTTGCATTGCATTTAACTTGCATTTTAGGACATAATTAAGACCTTAGGAATGTTTTCAACTTTTATTTCTCTTTGTTCGGGTTGAACGAGTATTTTTTGCTATATTGTGCAGTTTAGATGAAAAAGTGCTAACACTGCAGTGTCAATTAGCAGCCCGATTCAGATAGGGTATTTGCACCTAGTCCATCTAGGACATATGAGTCATTTGGGACTTTTTTCTCTTATTTTGAAGGTGCTTCCACTACACCCAATAAATCTAAGCACATATAATTGACACATGAGTTAAGGACATTTCCTACTTAATTTGTGAGTTTTCTTTCTCTTATTGTTTAGACTTTTACATTGGGGCCAATGTAAATTTCTAAGCTTTAGGGGTTTTTGCATTTAGATAGTTCATTCATGTCATGCATACCATATAGATTTAAAAAAAAATTAGGTTGAATATTCATATTATCATGCATTAGTATATGTTTCATATCTCATCTATCCCCTCCTTTGTTCTATTTGTTGTATGTCTGCTTTAAATGAAAAAATGTGTGTGAATGATGATTCTTGATCTGTATCCCATTGAAGAAAAAACTTTTAATAAAATAATAACATGAAAGACATTATATTTGACAATTGTGAATTAAATTTGGTTAAATAAAGGTCTTTGTTTCATAACTTTTGCTGAATGAACCAAATATGAGAAACTTGGGCCAAACACAATAAGGGCTCCGATTTGATTTGACAATTGCATAAAAACCATTTTTCTTTCATTAGTACATAATTTTCTATGATTGTACATTCTAGAACTTGATTTGTGACTGTTTCAAGATTGAAACATGTCTGTATGCATTAAAATGATAGAGGCAATTATAACTTTTTCTTTTGACCTTCAACCGCTTGTTGTAAACATTCAAAACCCATTAGTTGCCCACTTTTGAGCCAAAACTTTAATGATTTTTCATAACTTCTCAAATGATGGTTTGGGGTAACTTGTGATGTTTGGTTGGAGTAATAGGAAAGATAAAAAGACCATGTGTAGTGAACGAACCCATAAAAAGGTGAAAAATAAAAAAAGAAGTCATTATTTCTCTTTTAGAAAAATAATAAGAATGAATCAAAAACAACATAATACAAGAGAATCTCAATACTTTAATCGGATGTCTAGAAGGTTTAAGTATTTTGGGAAACAATTGTAAGTCTTTTGAATTATTCTTTCTTTGATTATCCCACCGTAAATCATTTACCTTGGGCCCATTACAACCATTTAAAGACCTCTTGATTTTTGCATGCATTCAAATGCAGTCAGTGGCGATTTGGTCTATAATCAAGCCTATGATAATTTAATTTCATGAAAATATTTGAGCGAAACACTATGACTTTTAAACACATGAGAGTGATAAGAGAAGAGTGACCCTATATTAATGCAATTGTTATGATTCCAAGACTTAACTTCAGTTAAATTTGTTTATGATTGTCTTGTCTTAATGTCTAGATTGTTTCAAAACTATCATGAGATTGCTAGTTATTCTGGGTAATGGTTTCAAAACTATCATTCATACATGATTATAAAAATTAGACATAATTCTTGTTTGAGGACAAGCAAGATATAAGCTCTAGGACATAATTAAGACTTTAGGATTGATTTCAACTTTTATTTCTTTTCGTTCAGGTTAAGCAGATGTTTTTGGCTATGTTGTGTTGTTTGGATGGATTGAAGACAAAAAAAGAGTAGAGATTGAGTGCAAGAAAATTGAATTCGATGTTGAGGCTATGTGAAGACCATTTGAAGAGCCAAAAGAAGTCGTGGATGTTATATTATATTCCTATTTTTTAGATTTGATTTGTTAGGCTTAGCCCAATATTTTGTAACTAGGATAAATGAGGATTCTCCCTCAGGAATTGAACAAACTTTTACATTACAATTCTCTAATTTAGAATTTGGTATTCTCTTCTCCATCATGAGTGAGTAAATTTCTTTTATTCTAGGATTGGGGTATGCCCTTTTACATTCAATAAACACTCGTTCTTATTTCTATTTCATTTAGTGTTGTGATTTGAATCATTAAACTGAGTTTTATTTGTGTGAGTTGTTTGCCCAACAAATTTCACCTCTTAGATACATTAGGGATGACCAAGAGGTGAACCCAACTATCCGACCGTTTATTTATTCAAACTAGAATCCTTATTTACGAGATTAGTATTAGGATTCTCAGGGGTTTCTGAAATTTACCTTGGGTTGCTACGAAGCGATTGGATAGAAAGATCCACGTAAAAGATTCGATTGATAACCGTACCACGAGAGTAATGGGACTTCAATTGAGTAAAAATGTCGGAGATCGAGATAGGACGACACATATCAAAGAGCAATTCACCCTCACTACTTAAAGTTCATGAAAAGGAGCAAAACAAGGATTTGCGAGTGTAAAGGCGGTAACCCTTATCTTGAGACCTCTTGCTAAATTAGATTTCAATCCTTTTTAATATTTTCATAATTATTTTTGTTAGTTGTTCAATTGTTCTAATTTTAATTTTATTCCTCATTTGAGTTAAGTATAAATTAATTGTTATAATTAAAGGAATTCTTTAGTCCTCGTGGGATCGATCTTTTATTACTTGACGACATAATCATGCAATTGCGATTTGCCCTATCAAGTTTTTGGTGCCATTGCTGGGGACTGTGTTAAAATATCTTTAGTTCTCAATTAATTCATTACTTTACTCTAGTATATTAAACGTTTTCCTCTTTTTGGTACCTATGCAGGTTGCCCAATTGGTTTATGCAAAGTTCAAAATACTATATGAGCCAGAAAGGAGTTTTCGTAGAAAAAGAAGGCAACAAAGAGAAAGAGCAAGAGAAAGACTTGCGCATGTACAAACAATGGTTGGCGAGATGAAAATCTGCTTCACGACTATGCAACCGCTAATGCTCGTAATTCACGGCCTCGAATAATACGCCCAACTATTGAGGCAAAGAAATTTTATGTTCCATCAGCTTTGATCCAAATGGTGATGCAAAACCAATTTGGAGGATGAGATCATGAAGATCTGAATGCCCATATTGATCAATTCTTGGAATTATGTGAGATTGTAAGGATCCATGGGGCTTCTAAAGATGTCATTCATCTTCGCATGTTTCCATATTCCGTTAGAGACAGAGCTAAGACGTGGCTAAGGAATCAAAATGCTGAAATTCAAGCCACGTGGTGAACTTTGGAGGAGGCTTTTCTCAACAAATATTTTCCTCCTTCCAAAACTGTGCACTACAAGCACCTCATCCAAAACTTTGGTTAAAAGGATGGGGAGTTAATTGGTGAATCTTAGGAAAAATTAAATGAGTTGACTGAAGTTTGCCCTCATCATGACATTCCACCATGGATGCTAGTTCAGAACTTCTACAATGGGATAGACTTTCCATCACAACAATTGGGGGACTCTTCAGCAGGTGGTGCCTTTATGAGCAAAGGAATTGATGTTGCTTCAAATATCATAGAAAATATGGTTTCCAATCATCATAAATGGGTGAATGAGAGTAGACATCATCCAATGAGAGACTCTAGTGCACAATATTCAGGAAATCAAATGGGAAAGGTAATTTACATGCTAGAGAATCTTTGTCAAAGGTTTGGAAAGCTGGAAAAATATCATGCTAATGCAATTGGGTCTACTACAACATGTGAGAGGTGTGGAGAAAAAGGGCATGAGTGGTCTGAATGAAAACAATCCAATGAACTTGTACAAGGAGCTTGGGCGAATGAACTACCATAATCATGCAATTACTGTGACTATAAGGAGAGGAGTGGACAACAATTCAACTCACCATACAGGTAGAACAATCCTAACCTTTCCTTAAGAAGCAACAACACTTTAAATCATCAACAATAGGATGAGCAAAGTAATAGGAAACCTACAACACGGTTTCCACATGTACAATCTTCTCTTATTTATCACACTTTTATAACAATAATGGAAGGTCGGGAAAAATTACTGGTTAACCTTAATAAATTTAAAGATGGTAAAATCGCGATTAATAAAAATGTTGTAAATGTGTTAAATAATTGGAATTCTAAGATAGAATATTTGACCATCCATGAAAAAATGTTCGAAACACAAATTGCCCAACAAGTTAGCAATTTAATTGGCAAACAAGGATGCTTCCAGGACAGCCAGAGAAAAATCCAAATAAAGAACATTGTAAGGCTATCCGATTAAGGAGTGGAAAGGAACTCAAGGATGTTCCTCGAACTGAGAATGATACACAAGTGGAACAGAAACATAGTAAGATACAACTCCCTGAAGGGGAACAAAATTTTGAAAAGGTGCCTAAGTGTGAAGCTCCACCACCAGGTGTACTACCATTTCCTTTTCCCTAGAGATTTGTGAAGGCAAAATTAGAAAAGAAATATGGGAAATTCTTAGATATCCTTAAGAAATTATATATCAATGTGCCCTTCACTGAGGTACTGTAGGAAATGCCTGCGTACCTGAAATTTCTTAAAGATATTCTATCCAAAAATATAATACTAGAGGATTATGAAACAATTGCTCTAACTGAGGAGTGCAATTGGTAACACTAATTGTTAATGATCCTGGTAGTTTCTCTATCTAACGCTTAATTGGTAACACTAATTTTGACTGTACTTTATGTGACTTGGGAGCAAGTGTGAGCCTCATGCCTTTATCCGTGTTTAAAAAATTGGATGTGAGTGAACTAAAACCTACTACTACTTCACTTGAATTAGCGGATAGATCATTTAAATTTCATGTAGGCATCTTGGAGGATGTTCCTACCAAAGTTGGGAAATTTTACATTCCAACGAATTTTGTAATACTAGAGATAGAAGATGCACAAATTCCAATAATACTACACATACCATTTTTGGCTACCTCTAGTGCAATAATTGATGTTAAAAATGGAAAACTTTCTCAAAGCATGGAGGATGAAAAGGTTGAATTTGATATTTCTAAATCTATTAAAGAACTTTCTCTTAAGGACTCACGTTACATGGTTGATATGTTGAACCAAGTAGTGAAGGAGGAAGTGCCTACAGTGAAATCTGTGGATCTCTTGGAGAGAAGCATGCTGGTAGGTGTCACTTCGAATTTTGATGAGGAAGTGGCCAAGATTACTGAATCTATAAATGTAAGCTCACCACTCCCATACAACTCGCATGAGGAGAGCTTGAAGGTCATACATAAATCTGATAATTGGGAGAAAGGGAAAACACATAAAATAAAGTAAAAACACCCATTTCACTCTCGGGTATGAGTTCATGGGATCCTACATGATGTGCAAGGATCAACCGTCAAACTTATGAAGTTGAATGATTGCTTCGTGGGGGGCAACCCACGCTGGAGGTACATTCTTTTTAACTCATTAATTTTTGTGTTTTAGTGTCGACTTTAGTGACTCCCTAAGTACGAAGCCTTTGTAGGGGTTGTATATAGTGTCTGCCAGAAAAAAAACACTTATAACTCTTAAAAAATAAAAAAATAATAATAAATTACATGGAAAAGTGCTAACACTATAATGCCAATTAGCTGCCTGATTCATATAGGGTATTTGCACCTAGTCCATCTATGACATATGAGCCATTCAGAACCTTTTTCTCTTCTGTTGCAGGTGCTTCGACAACACCCAATAAAGTCAACCACTTATAATTGGCACATGAGTTAAGGACATTTTCTACTTAATCCATGAGTTTCTTTTTTCTTTCTCTTATTGTTTAGATTTTTATATTGGGGACAATGTAAATTTCTAAGCTTTAAGGGGTTTTACATTTAGATAGTTCATTCATGTCATGCATACCATATAGATTTTAATTTTTTTAGGTTGAATATTCATATTATCATGCATTAGCATATGTTTCATATCTCGTCCATCCTCGGCTTTGTTCTATTTGTTGTCAGTCCGGTTTAAATGAAAAAGTGTGCATGAATGATGATTGTTGATCTGTACCCCATTGAATAAAAAATATTTTGATAAAATAATAACATGAAAGACATTAGATTTGACAATTGTGAATTAAGTTTGATTAAATAAAGGTCTTTATTTCGTAATTTTTGTTGAATGAACCAAATATGAGAAATTGGGGCCAAACACAATAAGAGTTCTGATTTGAATTGAAATTTGCATAAAAACCTTTTTTTCATTCATGAGTGCATAATTTTTTGTGGTTGTACATTCTACAACTTGATTTGTGACAGTTTCAAGATTGAAGTATGTGTGTATGTATTAAAATAATAGAGGCAATTATGACTTTTTATTTTGACCTTGAATCACTTGTTGTAAATACGAAAAACCCATTAGTTGCCCACTTTTGAGCTCGAACTATAATGAATTTTCATAGCTACTCAAATGAGGGTTTGGGATAATTTATGATGTTTGGTTGAAGCAATGGGAAAGGTAAAAAGACCATGTGTAGTGAAAGAACCCATAAAAAGGTGAAAAGCAAAAAAAAATCAATCAATCTCTTTCAGAAAAATAATAAGAATGAATCAAAAATAATATAATACAAAGTAAACTAAAAGAGAAAGGATTGAAAAAATATGTTGTAAAGAGAAGTGTTGATCAAAAAGGATCATATGACAAAGTAAGACCTATTAAGAGAATCTCAATGCTTCAATCAGATGTCTAAAATGTTTAAGTATTTTGGGAAACATTTGTAAGCATTTTGAATTACCATTTCTTTGATTATCTCACCTGAAATCATTCACCTTGGCCCCATTACAACAATTTAAAGACCTATTGAATTTTGCATGCATTCAATTATAGTCAGTGGCGATTTGGTTAATAATCAAGCCTATAGTAATTTACTTACATGAAATTTTCTTAGTTACCAATTATCACTTTTTGCACTGAAACCTTATTCTTGAAAAAGCCCTAGTTAATCGATTAACTTACAGAAAACAACAAGTTGCGGAATGGCTTATTGCACAGCCACTCACCGATAATCAGATACAGATAAAGCAAATATACTTGAACATAATTAAACTCAATATAGCAAAGTTACAGTATCCAAATTATCAGCTAAAAATAGGCAATATTACAACTTGAAATGTAAAGAGATTAAGGATAGAAAAATCCTGTAACAAGGAATTTTATTCTGGTTTGTTTGTGGGTCCACTTACAAACTATATCAAGGCCTCCCCTTCTTATCTCGAGATATTTTCTTCACTAATATTGAAACAAATGTATTGTTACATGCACACTTTCAATACAAAAACTTAGACGCTCCCTTCTTAAATCCAAGAATCCACTTTCTTGGTTTGACTCACCTAATCGCCTAAGAAAACCTTTCTTACGATCTAGCCCCAGCCAAGAAAACGTTCTAAATTCAAAACCTCTAAGTCTTGGTGAAGACTCACTGAATCTCTTAGGTGGTAAGACATCAATAGACGACTTCCCTTATTACAACACAAAAACAGTACACAAACATAGTATTATTAAGCACAATGTAGCTCAAAATATCACAACTGAAACTTAGCTAAAAACCCTATACAAGACTCACAAGTAAACATGAATATGTATGAGTTAATTGATGTGTAGAAACACAGAATATCTATCCTAGAATTCTTCTAAAGAAATGCAAGAATTATGCAAAAAAAGATAGCAAAGGTTAACACATTAATCACATGTAATTAGATGACAATTAAACCCTAAACATGACACAATGCATTTCACTCTGCCTAAATGACACAAATAAGCACAAAAAATATGCTATTGAAAGTGCAAAGTGTCAAGATAGCACTATTAGCTTGCCTATGCTTTGATGAAGACAAAGGATTTAGTGAAAGCTTAAAGATAACTCAACAAATCAACATGTCAAGGACTCAAGAGCTTCATGTCTAAACTAGAGTCTTAGATATGTGTCTTAGTTATTGAGTCTAGGTTAAGTAAACCTAGATGTAAATCTCACAATTTCTAAAAACTATCATATTATCTACATGAGATATGTCGTCTAGATTATTATATGTTTATGCATTAATCATACATGTTATTTATGCCTCTTAGACATAACATAATGGTAAAACATGTATAGTTGATAAGCACAGCTTTTCTATTTAAACTGTGGTTTTAACATATTTCATAATCAATTCAATCATTCATTCAGTTAGTATTAGAATTGCTAAGTTGCATATTTTCGTGCTCATTGTATGTCATATAGGTAGAGGAATTTCATGTGAGAATAGGGAGAGATAATATCATGCTTAGGGATTAAAATGTCATCCATTGCATGTGATTAAATGTGTTCATCGTTCTATCTTTTCTTGCATGATTCTTTCATTTTCTTTTAGAGATTTCTTACGGAAGAAATTACATGTTATTGTATGATTCTGATCTTATACATATTCTTGATATATTGTGAGATTTGTATAGGGTTTATAGTTATTCTTGAGTGTAACATTTTAGCCTTTTAGTGCTTCACATTACTTTGTTTTTGTGTGTTTTTGTAACAAGGAAAGTCGTATCTTGGTGTCGTACCACTAACGAGATATAGAGAGTCTTCACTTAGACTTGGAGGTCTTAAGTTTAGAACATATTCTTGTTTGGGGCTGGATGGTAGGAAATGTTTTCCTAGGCGATTAGTGAGGTCAAACCAAGGTAGAGGTTCTGGGAATTCAAGAATGAAGCATTCAAGGTCTTGTAATTGGAAATGTGTATGTAATATACATTGGTTTCAGTTTTAGTGAAGAAAATCTCCCGAGATCAGAATGGGAGGAAGGGATGTAGCTTTGCAGTAGACTACAAAACGAACCAGTATAAAAACCTTGTTGTAGGTTGTTTCTTTCCCTTATTTCTTTACTGTTTTAAGTCATTTCAATTGCCTATTGTAGCTGATAATTTGAATACTGTGATTCTGTCATATAATGATTAATTCTATTCAAATATATATGTTGTATAATTTCTGTATAATCTTTGAGTGACTGTGTAATCGAGCCATTCAGCAACTGTCATTTTTGTGCGACTTAATCGATTAAGGCAGTCCTTTAATCGATTAACTAGGCGATTTTTCATAATAGGGCTTTGGTGCAATAGTGATATTTGTGAACCGTGCAC
>NC_032012.1:14671720-14677978 GCF_001865875.1 Lupinus angustifolius
CCCCCCCCTCTTCTAGGTGTATTCCGTCACTAATACCTAACAACTAGCAATTTTAAAAATGAATGATATGATATTTTATGCAAGACCTAAAAACACAGTTTATATAGAAACCCTTTCTGAGACCAAATTAATCGATTAAGTGCCCTTTTAATCGATTAACAGGCTGTTGAGAATAATTATTTTTAGGTATTTAGTTATTTGTTAAAACCGAATTCACGTTAATCGATTAACACTCTCCATAATCGATTAACTGACATATTTTCAACTAAATGATTAAATGGTAAACTACCTATATGTTATGCTTATCAACTAACTATACATGTTTTACCAATATATTATGCCTAAGATGCACAAATAACATCTACGATTAATGCATGAACATATAATAATCTAGATGGGATGTCTCATGTAAATGAATTGATTATTTTTAAGACTTGTGAGAATTGCACCTAGGTTTACCAAACCTAGACTCAATATCTAAGTCACACATCTAAGACTCTAAAAATGACTCTTGTAGGAATCTAGTCTAGATATGAGACCCTTGAGTCCATGGCATGTTGATTTGGTGAGTCATCTTCAACCTTTCAAAACATAGGCAATCTAATAGTGCAACACTTTGACACTTTGCACTTTCAATCTCCCCATTTTTGATGATGACAAACTCCACACCAAATCTTGTTTTGATGTATAGCTTGATGATGGTTATAGAATGCATGGTTGTTAATTTCAAAGTTAAAGCGCTTAGCTGGAGAACGAAAGTTGAATGTTATTTATAACCTGCAAATTCACATCAAACAACAAAGCAACATTTCTCCCCCTTTTGACCTTATCAAAAAGATAAGCGAATCAATCTAGTCAAAAGTGACAAGAGTTATATAATGAAATCAAAATTGTAATCAATCAATTAAATTTGGGGGCTCAATTAATTAACCAGTTGAAGGAAGCTTGAACAAGTGCACATGTTCACACGCATTTAATCGATTAAGAGTATAAGTTAATCGATTAAATTGACAAAATACAGTAAATGAACAAGTTTAATGGCATGAAAGGTTATACAATGACCAATTAAGCATAGAATCATCAAGCATTATTATCATAACATGTATACAACAGACTCAATCAAACTGAATAGATGCATATAACCAATCATGGCCAAGTACTGTTAAACATAAATTCATACTATATGTGATATAGATACGCATATGATATAAGCAATATAATACAAAACCAGTAACGATTAAAGTTCAATCTCATGCATACCAAGTGATAAATGTTAAACAAAAGTAGATAGAAACAATTACAATCCAATAAAAGCATAGAGAAATTAGCCAATAGAAGAACTAAACCAAAGGCAACCTAGGGTATAAGGTCTTCTAATCTAAGGATACATAGGAATGTCTCTATCATAAGCAACTATCAAACTATTATCTCCCTGGATGAGGACTCCCAACTTCTCAAATTCTGCACAAAACCTATCATTTTGTGCTTCAATAGTGTTTTGAGCAATGCTCCTCATAGACTGATATTGGTTATCAATATAAGCTACCTAATATTCCTCAAATTGCTCCAAGTCTGTATGGTAAGAATCCTTCAAGGACCGAAAATGTAGATCCATTCTATTATCCAGCCTTTGCTCCATTGCATCCAACTGAGCTAATCCAAAGGGTGGTACCTGCGGTGCGTTTCCAACCGACTCCCCCTGGGTTCCTGCATTATGCTAATTTTTTGTTCATGCTTGATCCTCATCTCCAGATAAGTCCAGATCCACAGTAGTGTAATCCTCTTGGTATTGCCAAGTATTCCCATACTTGTAAATACCTATCTTGTGGATCAAACTTCCACCAACTAGGTGATCTTTATCAATAGACTCCATGATGATGGTATCAAACACATCAATATGCAGATAATCGATGATCCTCGAAATGAATATACTATAGGGTAGTAGCTTGGATTGTGACGTAGAAACACTATACATGACCTTAAGAATCTCCTCAAGCCAATTAATCATAAAATTTTCCTTAACAACATACATAAACCTCAAATCATTCACAGTGGGTTGTGCATGATTTGTGTTTCTCTAAACTAAAATGTACGCTATCAGATAGTACAATAGTCTATTTTCCACAGATAGTGACCCATTTTTTGTTAATTCTCCTTATATATATAGATGGTGACCTCTCAAGCATGACTTGTAAACCTCAGTAGCATCGAATGAAATCTTGACCCAGACACAATTACCAATGCTAGCACCATTAGTGGAGAAACCTTCCACATTCATGAGAATATTCTCACTCAGCTGAAACAAATTTCCAGAAACCATAGACCAATATTTGTCATCCTTATGTCTAAAGTTGGTATAAAATTCTCTAACCAAAGCAGAGTAAATATTTCCCTTTAATTCCACAAAGGTGAGAGCCCCTTGAGCTTGCATACCTTGCGGAAATTCAAAATTATGTTCTGCCATCTAGGTTAAATCAACATACCTGATGTAAGTTGGTTTCCTGCCCTGAAACTTTGACAACTGAGTCTCCTGTAGTATGAGAGAGTAGTAAGGGTCTCCACGGTCTTTCCTCACATTCGGATTCGATGGTGTAGGAATAGGAACCCTTCATGGGAATTGAGCAGTTGTCTTAATCCTTTTTGAATGTCCTCTTTCCATTTTGATTGCAAAAACCGAGAGTATTGAGAGTTGAAGAATGATTTTTGGGGGAACCTAACCTTAGGGTTTGGAATTGGGAGAGTGGGTTTCCTTGACAAATTTGAGAGGAAATGAGATGAAATGAAGTGCAATGTTGGTAGAGGGTGAGTTTTATTCTTCTTTTAGGCTAAGAATTCAAATTATGTTGTTGCCTTGAAATTTTGAGAGAAAAGGGGATAGAGAATGTTTGAAAAAATGACAAAAACGCTTCTGGTTCTACTTTATCTGCTACCGTTAATCGATTAAGATCATTACTTAATCGATTAATCATAGTTAAAATTCCAAATTTTCAGAAAAATGAGCACATGTAATCGATTAAGATGGAACATTAATCGATTAAATTTCATAAAAAACTATGTGTTAGCTACTGGAACTCATTCTAATCGATTAAGACTCATGGTTAATCGATTAACAGTCATCAGATTTGTAGATTCCAGAGGGTTTTTGAGTTTTAGAAGCATGCAAAGATTTCTAACATATATCAAGCAATTTTAAGCAATCACACATACATATAAAGCATATTATACTAGATCATGAATCATATTAGGAATAGGATGCATTCAACAAATATTCATTTTGAAGCAAATTAGACATTTAGCATGGGAGGCATATAATAAAGAGTTAGACGATTTTAATCAAGATATTTTTCATCAAGGATTCCAAGTTCTCTTCGAAGAACATAGAAAGTATCTCGTGAAAGGGGCTTGGTGAAAATATCAGCTAATTTCTAAGTAGTTTCAACAAATTCTAGCTTACAATCGCCTTTTTGAACATGATCATGCAAAAAGTGATGTCTAATTTCTATATGCTTGGTTTTCGAATGCAAAACAGAGATTCTTGGACAGGTTTATGGCATTTGTATTATCATATTTAATGGGGATCTTTTCTAGTTTAAGACCAAAGTCCTTAAGTTGTTGCTTCATCCATAGGATTTGAGCGCAACACACACTGGCGGCAATGTATTCCGCTTTGGCGGTGGACAAAGCAACACATGCTTGTTTTTTACTGTGTCACACAACTAAGGAACTGCCTAGTAGGTGACAAGTCCCACTAGTGCTCTTCTGATCCAGCTTACATCCATTGGTGCTCTTCTTATCCAACTTACATCCGGCGAAATCGGAATACCCTACCAAGGATAGTGAGGCATCCCTAGGATACCATAATCCCATATTTATTGTTCCTTTTAATATCTCATTATACGTTTAACAACACTATAATGTGAATCTTTAGGTAATGCTTGAAATCTAGCACACATGCAAACACTAAACATAATATCGGGGAGGCTCGCAGTCAAATATAATACAGAGCCGATTATCCCTCGATACTTGGTTACCTCAATAGCTTTTCCTATTTCGTCTTTGTCTAGATAGCAAGCAGACGCCATAGGTGTAGAACTTTCTTTACATTTTTCCATGTCGAAATTTTGGAGTAACTCCTTGCAATACTTTGATTGATGAATGAAGATGCCACTTTTTATTTGTTTAATTTGTAGCCCAAGGAAGAAAGTCAGCTCATCCTCATCGACATCTCAAATTCTCCCTACATCATCTCAGAAAATTCTCTACAAAGAATGTCATTAGTAGATCCGAAAATTATATCATCAACGCATATTTGAACTAATAATACATGATCATCTAATATGCGGATAAATAGGATAATATCAATCATACCCCTCACGAATCCTTTCTCCAAAATGAAAGAGCTCATTCGATCATACCAAGCTCTAGGAGCCTGTTTCAGGCCATAGAGAGCTTTCTTGAGCTTATATACATGGCTCGGGTATTTAAAATTTTCAAAGTCGGGAGGTTGATCAACATACACCTCCTCTTGATTGTAGCCATTCAGAAAGGCGCTTTTAATATCCAATTGAAAGAGCTTAAAGTTCATAATCGATGCAAAGGATAAAAGCATCCTAATGGCCTCTAATCTTGCTACAGGAGCATAGGTCTCATCATAATTGTTGCCTTCCTCCTAGTTGTAGCCTTTGGCCATTAAGCGTGCCTTATTTATAGTGGTCAATCCAGATTCATCTAGTTTATTTCGGAAGACCCATCTAGTACCAATCTCTGGATGTTCTTTTGGCTTAGGGACCAAGTCCCATACATTATTGCGCTCGAATTGGTTTAGCTCTTCTTGCATGGCTATACCCCAATGCACAATCTCAATGGCATCATTGATGGTCTTTGGCTCGATTTGAGATATAAAAGCAACAAAGTTACAAAAATTACGTAAACAACTACGGGTTACCACCCCCGTAGAGATATCACCTATAACTCTGTCAAGTGGATGATCATTCTTAGTCTTCCACGCGATTGGCATGTCCTGATGGTCATATTGGACAATTTGCTATACTTGTTCTTCTTTGTCATGGTCCATGTCCTTAGAGTATGCTTCTTCTAAAGCACCTTTGTCGTAGAGTTGGCTTATAATTAATAGGTTGTGCTCAAGGCCTTCAACATATAGTACATTCTCGATCACTGCTTGAGTTGAGTTGCCAATTGTCCTGGTGTCAAGTATCTTTCCTTTGTTGTTATTCTCTCCATACGTGACAAACCATTTTTCTTTCAGTGATAGATCTAGGAATTTTGATCTATCTCCCGTCATATGTCTTGAGCATCCACTATCAAGATACTAATGTTGTCCATATCCTCGTAGACATACCTGCAAAATAGATCACTTGCCTTTTTCAGGTACCCAATTTATATTGGGTCCTTTTCTGTTAGTAACCAGGGAGTTATCTCCCTTTTTCATCCAGACATATACACCACTATGTATACCATACTTCCTGATATAGCAAGAGTATGAAGTGTGGTCATGTGTACCACAATAGAAACATGTAGGGACTTTCTTATTATAAAACTTCTTATTAGGTCGAGTTGAATGTTTTCTATATGGTCTGATCCTACTGATAAGTGCCATTTTTACCGTACTTTCTAGTTTATTTTAGAGCACTTATCATTTTGACTTATGGAAAATATCATGCAAAATACACTTTTTGATTAAAACNTTACAATGTGATATGTTATATATATATATATATATATGAACTGTTTTTCATATTTGAGACTAATATTCTGAGTAAGTCCATGATAAGTGCCATTTTTACCGTACTTTCTAGTTTATTTTAGAGCACTTATCGTTTTGACTTATGGAAAATATCATGCAAAATACACTTTTTGATTAAAACTTATAGAAATTCTAATTTACAATTAGAATATGTTTAATGCATGTTTCCAATCTCACTTTGAGCTTTTAAGGTTGAAGATCCCACAAGAAAAAGGTTTGCAGAATGATTAGGAGCTTGAAGAACGTTCAAAACCGCCAAGCCTGATTCTAGGAGGGCTGGGCATTTTTGCTTCTGTCCAAATCAAGCTGGGCGGCCAGAAAAGGGGCTGGGCGCCCTGCTAAACTGAACTAAACCCTCTTGTGAGGGTAACCAATGAGCTGGGCGGCCAGAAAAGGGGTTGGGCGCCCTGTGCGTGCTTCTCTTTATAAAAGCCATTTTTTGGTTCAGAACCGAAGAGTTTTTTTTTAGAGAGAAGAATTTTTCCTCAAACTCA
>NC_032012.1:14678078-14679559 GCF_001865875.1 Lupinus angustifolius
CACCAAGGAACATTATCAGAATTGGTAGACCTACTGGAAATCAAAGGCCACCGGAAATAAAGACTGGATTGGTACAGTTGATGTATGCCAACCCTTTTGCTGGTCTGGATCGCGAGGATCCCTATGCACATCTTACAAAGTTCTATGAACTTTGTGGTACTGCTGGTGTGACAGAGAATGAGGAGGAAGATGTATTTCTGAGACTCTTTCCCTTGACCCTCATTGGAAAAACCAAGGAATGGTTACTTGATCAACCACAACAAATTTTATCGGATTGGAACAAATTGGAGGAAAAATTCATGGTTAGGTATTTTCCTCAATCAAAATTTTTGGATTTTAAAACTGCTATTTCTACTTTCTCTCAGTTTGCAGGTGAAAGTTTATGTGAAGCCTGGGAGAGGTACAAATCAATGTTGAGGAAATGTCCAAACCATGGATTCGATGCAAAGACACAAATCCATATTTTCAGAAATGGCTTACTCCAACAACACAAGTTGATCCTTGAAGCCACATCTGGAGGATCTTTGATGGCTAAAACTCCAACAGAAGCCATTGACATAATTGAGTCTATGGCCATCAATGACCAACAGGATCAACACAGTAGAGCTCCCACACGAAGAAGCATGATAGAACTTGCAGGGAATGATGCAATCTTAGCACAAAACAAGCTTTTTCAACAGCAAATGGAAGAAATGACAAAGCAATTGGCAAATATTCCAAAACAGTTGAAGGAAATGCAAGAATCATCATCCAGGAGGCATGTGAATAGATGTGACGCGTGTACACCAGATCATCCTACAAGTAATTGTGAGCCCAAGGAGGAGGAAGTTCAATACATGTCTAATCAGCTAAGGCAAGGTCAGTATCAGAACAACTACTCTCGAGGAGCCAATCAAAATTTTAGCCAACCTTGGAAACAAGATGTCGGACCTTCTTCTAACAGGCCACCACCATTCCAGAACCAACAATATCAACAACCGCCACAAAATCAGAATTCACAATTGGCAGACACATTGAATCAATTTATGCAGATGTCGATGGCTAACCAGAAAAATACTGATGCATCTATCAGGAATTTGGAGACCCAGGTGGGCCAATTAGCAAAGCAGCTTGCAAACTCTCATAAAGGAGCATTTTCAGCAAATACCGAACCTAATCCGAAGGAGCAGTGCAAAGCAATTACCACACGGAGTGGTAAGATGATAGGTAAAGGTATTGGTGAGAATTTGAGTGAAAAGAATGTGATTGTTGTTGAGGAAAAGATTGAGAGTGAAAAAGAAGAAAGTGAGAAAGAGGTGTTGAAAAATAAAAGTGAGGATGTACATAAGAGTGAGAAAGAGAAAAACAAAGAAAAAGAGAGTGAGATGAAAAACCATGAGAAGAGTGCATTAAAAGCTCCACCTGTGAGAGACTTATCTTATCCACATGTTCTAACAAAAAGAAACAAAGAAAGGCAATTTGCAAGATTTATGGATATATTC
>NC_032012.1:14679659-14731435 GCF_001865875.1 Lupinus angustifolius
TGGCATACAGCGCCCTGGCTATAAAAAAAAAAAAAAAAAGAAATTTGGCTACTAAAACTTCCCATTGCCAGCGTGCTTTTGACATATCCACTTGTGATTAGAAAGAGTTTTGAGTTTTTGAGTTATTTGCCTAATTGATCCTTTGCATAATGAATTTTGAATTAAATTGTGTTTAAAGACTATATCAATCAAGTTTGAATGCACAATTGAGGAGTTGTAGTTGCATCAATCATGAATCTTGTCTAACAAGCTGGGTTTAGTTGAAAATTTCTGGTTTTTAAGTTGAAACACTGATGCAGACCGCCCAGCTTGATGTGGGGGCGCTCAGCGCCCTGGCAATGGGTAGACACTGCCCAAATTCTGCCTGGCGCATGAACTGGGGCGCCCAGTGCTCTGGCTGTCCTGGCATACAGCGCCCAGCACCTGGCGCATGAACTGGGGCGCCCAGCGCTCTGGCTGGCCTGGCATACAGCGCCCAGCGCCCTGGCAATGGGGAGCCACTGCCCAAATTCTGCCCAGCGCTTGGCATACAGTGCCCTGGCTATAAAAAATAAAAATAAAAAAAAAATTGGCTACTAAAATTTCCCATTGCCAGCGTGCCAAACACAAGCTCATCCTTTTCAAACTCATCATTCACACACTCCTCTTTTTCAAACTCATCTTCCATTGCCAAGCTTACTCTCCATTTCTTCTCACACATCAAACTAATCTTCCATTGCCAAACTTCAAGTGTCTCACCCACTTTTCTCTCTCTCACGTGTTATTACTCATCTCCACCATGTAAGTCACTCATCTTCACTTCCTCAAGCTCATGGGTAATGAATTTTAGGGTTCCAAAATTGGGTATTTTCTTGATTATGTTAAAAAAAACAATTACATTCTTGTGGTGGATTTTAGATTGATATGGTTTCCATTCTTCATAGTTATGCTTAAATGCTTGATTCCACTCTCTCTTTCTAAATCGGATTTGTGATTTGATTATGAACTCTAAAATTGAAATTGTGAGATTTTTGTGCTCTTGGTTGGTGATTTTTGAAAGCAAATTGCATTTGTTGAATATTTGAATTGAACAATAGCATGCATTGTGTTATTGAAAATGTGAACTTTAAGAATGCATGCTAGGTGTTTGATAAAATGTGTGAATCAATATAACTGTCAAGTTTACTTCTAATCGTCACCCAATTTTATGTACTTGACTGTGTTTATTTCACTCCTTGCATTTGTATAGTTATGAGTTCAATGTTGGGAATTTCAATTTTTATTAAGGTTGTGACCTTAACTTCTAGAATTTGGATATTGCAATTTTCACCTTGTTACAGGGGCAAGAAAGCAGTAGGCAATAAAAAAAGAAGAGTAGCAATCAACCAATCTGACAAGGACACTGACTCTGACAATGAGCAACCAAGCACACAATTCACTGGAAACAAACACAAATCCAAAACCACAAATCAAAAATATGATGAGTTGACAATCAAGGGTGCCACAATTTTGGAGAGGAATGTCAAGTTGAAGGCTAATGAATTTCCTCAATTCATGAGCAAGATTGAGAGGTATGGATGGAAAAAGCTTGCTCATCCCAACAAGACGTACAACATGGAAATAGTCAAGCAATTCTATTCCAATGCTTTCTTCTCAAAAGATGCTCAGGTGAATCGTTATACGTGGGTAAATGGTGTCAAGGTGCATTATAACAAGCAAATAATCAATCAATACCTAGGCAGTCCATGGAAACCACGTCCAGCTGAGGGGCATGACCTTTGTGATTATCAAATGATGATAAAAGAAAGGAAGCACAATGAATATTCTGTAAAGTCCCTACTGTGTATTCAAGGCCTTGACACTGACAAACTAACGGCTACCCTCAAAGGTCCAGTCTACAAATTCTGCATGACCCAAATGTCTCAGATTTGGACCATTTTCATTCTTTCAAATGTGTGGCCAGCTTCTCATGTATCTGATCTGCCAATGCCAAAGGCCAAACTGTTGTATTCTATTTATAAAAATCACTCAATAGATATTGCTGCAATAATATCTGATGCAATTGCTGAGTGCATCAAGAAGGGGGCCATCACCATGATTTTACCATCTTTTATAACTGATTTCTGCAAATTCTGCAAAGTACCTGAACCTTATGGGGAGGTTATGGCTCTGAAATCAGTCATTGATGCTTCTTATATCAACAACCGCTGCAAAGAGAAAGACCTTGCTACTGTTGAAGAGGAGCTTAGAAAGAAAAGAAAGGTAGATGTGCATGGTGGGGAAGGGCAATCATCTCAGGTTCCTGAACAAGCACCACAACCTATACCAATCACTCAGGAACAACAACCAAACCAAATGGATCTTATATTGGCCCAAATGCAGCAAATTCAAGTCCAGATGCTGCAGGCACAAGAACAAACACAGGCAAGGCTGAAAGCAATTGAAACTGAACAAAACTTTCAAAACCAGCAGCAGATTGCCTGTTATAGAGGCATTACCGGAGTATATGAGTGCCTTCAACATGTGTATGACGGGCACCCATATTTTGCGGGGCGTTCCTTTGCAGATTTCATTACTCATACACAATGGCCTGAGGGCAGGCCATATGATAGGCAGGGGGAGAGCAGCAGTCATGCTGCTAGAGCTGGAGATGGTGCCACTGCTGGAGCTGAACCAGGAGATGGAGCCACTGATGATACTGATGATTTCATGAGGACTGATGATCCAGAAGTCTGAGGATTCATCACGACTCACACTGGTTTTTTTTGTTATTATTTTGATTTAAATTCAGTTTAGTACTTTTTATAATTTTGCTATTTTATGAATCTGGTTAGTTAGTATTTTTAGGTTGTTAGTACTTGTTTTGAATGACGCATCTGGTTGATAATATCATGTTTGCCTGGTATGTAATTGCATGTGCTGATTGGGTTATTTTCATAAGCATGGTTCATGAAAAGTCAAAGTGTTGCATGATTGTGTTGAAAAACAAAATTTGAAATTATCTCCTTGATGAAATTTGTGGTTGCACTCATGATACCATGACATGTATGATTGCATTTTTCACATGAAGGTCATTGCCATAACCTTGAAGTGTTTGAAATCAGGAAATTTATATCTGAACCTGGTGAGGGAGTGTGACCTTAAACAATGTAAGGATGAGAGAATCAGTATATGTTTTTGCACAGTCGGACTTGTTTGAGTCTCTAATTATTTTGATTGCATGGAAATGATAGGAAATGATCAAGGCAATTTTGTTTGATTAGAATATATAGCTACTTGACCAAATAGCCTACCCTTGTTTAGGAACATCCATTGTTAACCCCATTTTGAGCCTAAAATAAAATTTAATTTTGTTCTTATGAATAATCTCGAGCCAATGAAAAAAGAAAAAAAAAATGTTCATCCCTTACTTTCTAAGTTAAGAGAGTATTTATAATAGGATTATTTGTTTTATCCAAAGTTGGGGGGAGTGGAGGCTGTTGGTGTTCTTGTTGCAAAGAAAGCAAAACTGTTCAAAATTTTCTCAATCTTGAGTACATAATCTTGTATCAAAAAAAGAAAAGAAAAGAGTGTAATTGAAATGAGAAAAGCAAGAGAAAGATTGAGAAAAGAATGAGAATGAGAAGAAAAGGGTCATATGATTCAAATATGTAAAGAAGGTTGGCAAAATGGGAATAGTAAGAGGATACTGAAGTGAGTATGAATTCATGGTTTTATTGTGTAAATCTTATTATGATTGCTCTCTTAGTCTGAAAGTACTTTGATATCCAGAAAAACTAATTTTCCTTGAAGCCTGGCCTCATTACAACCCTGAAAAGCCCTTAGTGATCCTTGATTAACCATGCAATCTTGATAATTGATTAGACAAATGCCAAGCTTGAATTGTTGTGATTCAAATGTTGAACATGAGTGAAACACTAACCTTCATTTGGTTCTAAAAGAACTTGTGTGAATCATTGAAAATTTCCTTGGTTGATAACATGGATAGAGTGATTTGCCTAATGGATTCATCCTGAACTTGCATTCATTTCATTAATGAACATCAGTTGTGGGCATCACATCGTTTTTAG
The DNA here is from genome assembly GCF_001865875.1 of Lupinus angustifolius. Taxonomy (NCBI): domain Eukaryota; kingdom Viridiplantae; phylum Streptophyta; class Magnoliopsida; order Fabales; family Fabaceae; genus Lupinus; species Lupinus angustifolius. Next base: position 14,683,709 of record NC_032012.1, read on the forward strand.
GGAGATTGAAAAATGAAATTTGTGAAATCATGCGAAGTGAAAATCTTGATTGTTCATGAACCCTGTTATTGAATGAACCTTGTGTATATCATTTTTTGTGATCAGTACCTTTTGTTTGAGGGCAAACAAAGTTTCAAGTTGGGGGAAGTTTGATAAGTGCCATTTTTACTGTACTTTCTAGTTTATTTTAGAGCACTTATCGTTTTGACTTATGGAAAATATCATGCAAAATACACTTTTTGATTAAAACTTATAGAAATTCTAATTTACAATTAGAATATGTTTAATGCATGTTTCCAATCTCACTTTGAGCTTTTAAGGTTGAAGATCTCACAAGAAAAAGGTTTGCAGAATGATTAGGAGCTTGAAGAACGTTCAAAACCGCCAAGCCTGATTCTAGAAGGGCTGGGCGTTTTTGTTTCTGTCCAAATCAAGCTGGGCGGCCAGAAAAGGGGCTGGGCGCCCTGCTAAACTGAACTAAACCCTCTTGTGAGGGTAACCAAGGAGCTGGGCGGCCAGAAAAGGGGTTGGGCGCCCTGTGCGTGCTTCTCTTTATAAAAGCCATTTTCTGGTTCAGATGTACAGAGTTTTTTTGAGAGAGAAGAATTTTTCCTCAAACTCAGAACTTAAGGAACTTAGAAAAACACCTTTGGAAACACATAGAGCTTGGATTGAAGATCAACTGGAGGGGTGGATTTGTTCCTGCATCATCTTGGAGCTATCCTTTCTTCTTAAATCTTCACTTTGAGCTTGAAAGCATCCATGGCTATGGATTGCTAATTTCCTTGTGTTGGGATTGGATGTAACTCCTAAACTTTGATGTATCTATTTTGATTTCTATATACAAATATCTGTTCTATGCGATAATTTCAATGATTTAATCTTGTTCTTCATAAATGTTTTGGATTGATCACCTAAGGCATGAATTTAGATTTGATATGTGAGTGAGAACTACATATTATAATCGGATTTAGATTATCTCATCTAACAAGCGTGATTGCTAGAGATAGAATTAAGTTTGTTTGTCATTTTACATCTGGACTCATTACGATTATCCTTTTTAATTATGCAAGAGATTGATAATTAGATTAGGGAATCGTTGATCTACTCATGTAAGAGATTAATGAGATAGATAAGAATTGATGTGATGAAATTAAGCATAAGCCAAAGTTTGTATGTTGAATCATTAGGATATTGATGAGTTATTGAGTGAAACCCAATCCCAACAGTTTTCTCATATTGTTATAAATCCTTTTTAATATTGCATATTTTTACAATTGAAGTTGTTACAAAAATCAATCATCAAACCATCTGAACTCATTGTTTAAGAAAATTTACTAAAGAAAGGCATTGATTTAACCAATTCCCTGTGGATACGATATAAAACCCTTTTACTATACTGCAATTGAATCCTAAAGGATTTGAAAGTAGAGTGGTAAAAATAACTTTCAACACCTACGCATAGAGGGAATATATCCTAGTCTAGTATGGTAACCAACATTTCTAGTTTGACTAAGCATAGTATCTAATTGATTTTGACTCTCTATGAGTTTTGCGAGTTTTTCATTAACCTTGAAATTCTCCTTTTTCAAAGTCTCGCAAGACTCACAAACAGTTGATTGACATAAATTGTCATTTGAGCAATTGCATGTATTACAAGAAAATATTATATCTAAAGTTTCATTTTCAAGTTTCAGCTCATCTAATTCTTTCTGTAATAAAACTATTTTCTGTTCATTTAGAAGGATTACTTGTTTTCTATTAGAACTAATCTTAGCTATTTTTTTTTAATTCTTCATGCAATTCGACATAAGCATTATATAAGTCCTCATAAGGAGGTGAATCATAAGTATAAGAAGATGAGGTGTCAGAGTATACCTCATTGTTTATCTCCTTTGAATTTGAGTCGTAAGCTTCATTTGTTCTGGTCATTAGGCATAGCTTGGCGGTCTCCTCTTCATCTGAGGTGTTTGATGTCGTATCCTCCTCTAGTACATCCAGGACTATGTAGGCTTTCTTTGACTTGAAGTCTCGAGGAGTTCTCTTCTCCGAATCAACTTTCTTGAGGTAAGTAGGACATTGAAATCTCATGTATCCTGGCTTACCACATTCGTGGTAGGTGAAGCTCTCTTTGTTACCTTTGCCTTTTCTAGCTGACTCACACGCTTCTTTCTTCTGAAACCGTTTAAAGCCTCATTTCTTTAAGAATTTCCCGAATTTTCGTACGAGAAGGCTTAACGTTTCATCATCAATATCTGAATCAGACTCAACATCTTCTTTCTCTTAAATAGGTTGAGACGTTGTTGCTTTAAGAGATATGACTTTCTTTTTGCGATCTGATTCTTCATGCATCGTCAAGTGTCCAAGTTCCATCTTGTGCTCTTGAAACTTTCCAAATAATGTTGCCAAAGGTATGGAGTCAAGATCCTTGGATTCCATTATAGCTGTAACTTTAGGTTGTCATCTCCTGTCAAGACAACGCAAAACTTTATTAGTTAGTTCTCATTTGGTAAAATATTTATCTAGAACAACTAAATAGTTTACTATATGTGTGAATCACTTTTGCATGTCGCCGATAGATTCACTCGACAACATACGAAAAAGCTCGTACTCATGTGTCAGGGCATTCATCCTGGCACGCTTGACTTCCTTAGTACCTTCGTGAGTCACTTGTAAAATGTCCCACATTTATTTGGCACTTTGACACTACGAACCCCGAAAGAAGTCATCATATGAAAGGGTCGATGTGATGATGTTTTTAGCACGTAGGTTGTATTGAACCTTTTTACGTTCATCATCGGTCCATAGACTCTTAGGCTTTTCTTTTGGTTCATCGTCCACTAAATGCATTGGGGCGAAAGGCCCATTGACTACGGATTCCCAAATATCTGAGTCAATGGTTTCAATGAATATTTTCATTCGGACTATCCAGTAGGCGTATCATTCGTCACTGAATACGGGACGGCAATTAATGGCATGTCTCATGTAAATGAATTGATTATTTTTAAGACTTGTCAAAATTGCACCTAGGTTTACCTAACCTAGACTCAATATCTAAGTCACACATCTAAGACTCTAAAAATGACTCTTGTAAGAATATAGTCTAGATATGAGACCCTTGCTGAGTCCATGGCATGTTGATTTGTTGAGTCATCTTCAAGCTTTCAAAAATTCTTTGTCTTCGTCAAAACATAGGCAATCTAATAGTGCAATACTTTGACACTTTGCACTTTCACGAAACACTATAACCTTTAAACACGTGAGAGCGATGAGAGAAGAGTGACCCTATATTAATGTAGTTGTTATGATTCAAAGACTTAACTTGAATTAAATTTGTTTATGATTGTATTGTCTTAATGGCTAGATTGTTTCAAAACTACCTTGAGATTGCTAGTCATTGTGGGTAATGGTTTCTATATCATCATTCATACATAATTATAAAAGTTAGACATAATACTTTCGTGAGGATAAGCAAGAGATAAGCTTGAGGGGATTTGATGAGTGTAAAATTATACTACATTTGCATTACATTTAACTTACATTTTAGGATATAATTAAGACTTTAGGATTATTTAAAGCTTTTATTTCTCTTTGTTAGGGTTGAGGGGTGTTTTTAGCTATGTTGTGCAGTTTGGATGTATTGAAGCAAAAAAGAGTAGAGATTGAGTGCAAGAAAATGGAATTCAATGTTGAGGCTAAGCAAAGAGCAATTGAAGGGCCAAAATAAGTTGTGGATGTCATATTTTATTCCTATTTTTTAGATTTGTTATGTTGGGCTTAACTCAATATTTTGTAATTATGATAAATAAGAATTCTCCCTCAAGGATTGAACAGACTTTTACGTTACAATTCTCTAATTTAGAATTTTGTATTCTCTTCTCCATCATGAGTGAATAATTTCCTTTGTTTCTAGGATTGAGGCTATGCCCATTTATATTCAATAAACATTTGTTCTTACTTCCATTTCATTGAGTGTTGTGATATGAATCATTAAACTGAGTTTTATTCGTGTGAGTGTTTTGGCCAACAAATTACACATCTTAGATACATTGGGGAAGGACCAAGAGGTGAAACCAACTATCTGACCATTCAGTTATTCAAACTAGAATCCTAATTCACAAGAGTAGTATTAGGATTCTCCAGGGTTTCTGGAATTCACCTTGGGTTAATACGAAGCGATTGGATAGAAAGATCCATGTAAAAGATTCGATTGATAATCGTACCACGAGAGTAGTGTGAATTCAATTGAGTACACGTGTCGCAGGTCAAGAGAGGATGACACATATCAAAGAGGTGTGGAGCAAAAGGGAATGAGTGGTCTGAATGCTAACAATCCACTAAACCTCTACATGGAGCTTGTGCCAATGAACAACCTGAATCATGCAATTACTATGACTATAAGGAGAGGAGCGGGCAACAATTCAACCCACCATACAGGTAGAACAATCCCAACCTTTCCTGGAGAAGCAACTGCACTTTAAATCATCAACATTAGGATGACCAAGGTAATAAGAAACCTACAACACCGTTTCCACATGTACAATTTTCTCCCATTGATCACACTGTTATAACAATAATGGAAGGTTAAGAAAAGTTACTAGTTAACCTTAATAAATTTCAAGAGGATCAAATCATGATTAATAAAAATGTTGCAAATACGTTAAATGATTTGAATTCGAATATAGGAACTCTCACCATCCATGGAAAAATATTAGAAACACAAATTGCCCAACAAATTAGCAACTTTAAAAGGCAAATAAGGATGTTTCCAGGACAGCCTGAGAAAAAACAAATAATGAACATTGTAAGGTTATCCGATTAAGGAGAGGGAAGGAACTCAAGGATGTTCCTCGAACTGGAAGAGAAACATATTGAGACACAACTCCCTGAAGGGGAACAAAATTTTGAAAAGGTATCTAAGTGTAGCTCCACTACTATATGTACCGTCAATTCCTTTTCCCTAGAGATTTGTGAAGGCAAAATTAGAAAAGATAAATGGGAAATTCTTAGATATCCTTAAGAAATTATATATCAATTCGCCCTTCACTAAGGTACTGCAGGAGATGCTTGCATATCTAAAATTTCTTAAGGATTTTCTATCTAAAAAGAGAATACTAGAGGATTATGAAACAATTGCTCTAACTGAGGAGTGCATCACTTTAATTCAAAATAAATTGCCTCTTAAACTAAAAGATCCTGTTAGTGTCTCTATCTAATGCTTAATTGGTAACACTAATTTTGACCGTGCTTTATGTGATTTGGGAGCAAGTGTGAGCCTCATGCCTTCATCCGTGTATAAAGAATTGGACGTGGGTGAACTAAAACCCACTACTATATCACTTCAATTAGCGGATAGGTTAGTTAAATTCCCTATAGGCATCTTAGGGGATGTTCCTATCAAACATGAGAAATTTTATATTCCAACGTATTTTTTAATACTAGAGATGGAAGAAGATGCACAAATTTTAATAATACTAGGTAGACCATTTTTTACTACCTCTGGTGCTATAATTGATGTTAAAAATAGAAATTTTCTCTAAGCATAGGGGATGAAAAGGTTGAATTTGATATTGCTAAATTTATTAAACAACTTTCTCTTGAGGACTCATATTGCAAGGTTGATATGTTGAACCAAGTAGTGAAGGAAGAAGTGCCTAAATTGAAATCTAAGGATCTCTTGGAGAGAAGCATGCTGGAAGGTGACACTTCGAATTTTGATGAGGAAATGGTCGAGAGGAGTGAATCTACAAATGTAAGCTCATCATTCCCCTACAACCGCATGAGGAGAGCTTGAGGGTCATACATAAATCTAATAATTGGGAGAAATGGAAAGTACCTAAAACAAAAGTAAAAACTCCCCCTTTACTCTCGGGTATAAGTTTATGTGATCATGCATGATGCGCAAGGATCAACCGTCTAGATAATGACATTAAACAAGCGCTTCGTGGGAGGCAACCCACGCTGGAGGTACATTTTTTAATTCATTTAGTGTTTTAGTATCAGATTTATTGTCTCCCTGAGTTTGGAGCCTTTGTAGGGTATTGTATATAGTGGCGGCCATGAAAAAAAATCATAACTCTTAAAAAATAAAAAATTACATGGAAAAGTGCTAACACTGCAATGTCAATTAGCTACTCGATTCAGATAGGATATTTGCACTTAGTCCATCTAGACATATGGGCCATTTGGGACCTTTTTCTCTTCTTTTGCGGGTACTTCCACTACACTCAATAAAGTCAATCACTTATAATTGGCACATGAGTTAAGGACATATCCTACTTAATTTGTGAGTTCTCTTTTTATTTCTCTTATTGTTTAGAATTTTACATTGGGGATAATGTAAATTTCTAAGTTGTAGGGGGTTTTGCATTTAGATAATTCATTCATGTCACACATACCATATAGATTTTAAATTGTTTTAGGTTGAATATTCATATTATCATGCATTAGCATATATTTCATATCTCATCTATCATCTACTTTATTCTATTTGTTGTGTGTCCGCTTTAAATGAAAAAGTATGCATGAACAATGATTGTTGATATCTACCTCATTGAAGAAGAAAAATATTTGATAAAATAATAACATGAAAGACATTAGATTTGACAATTGTGAATTAAATTTGGTTAAATAAAGGTCTTTGTTTCATAACTTTTGCTGAATGAACCAAATATGAGAAACTTGGGCCAAACGCAATAAGAGTTCTGATTTGAATTGACAATTTCATAAAACCCATTTTTCTTTTATGAGTGCATAATTTTCTATGATTTTACATTCTAGAACTTGATTTGTGATCGTTTCAAGATTGAAGTATTTCTGTATGCATTGAAATGGTAGAGGCAATTATGACTTTTTCTTTTGACCTACAATCGTTTGTAGAGGAAAACATTGTAGATCGATGTATATATCTAAAGGTCAATATGAGTAAGTTTATCTTCCTGGTTCTATATGTTGATGACATATTGCTTGCAACTAATGATTTTGGTCTTTTAAATGAGACTAAGATGTTTCTCTCTGAAAAATTGAAATGAAAGATATGGGTGAGGTAAGCTATGTGATTAGAATAGAAATATTTTGTGATAGATCACAAGGACTTTTAGGCTTGTCTCATAAAGCATATATTAACAAAATTTTAGAAAGATTGAGAATGGATAAATGTTCAGCGTCTCCCATTCCAATTTAGAAAGAAGAAAAGTTTAGTATCATGCAATATCCAAAGAATGATTTGGAATGGAAGCAAATAGAAGAAATTCCTTATGCATCTAAAGTTATGAGTTTAATGTATGCTCAGACTTGTACGCGATCAGATATCAATTTTGCAGTTGGAATGTTAGGAAGATGCTAGAGTAATTTTGGTATAGAACATTAGAAAGCTGCAAAGAAAGTTCTGAGATACTTGAAAGGTACAAATGATCACATGTTTACTTATAGGAGATCGAATCATCTTGAGGTGGTTGGATATTCAAATTCACACTTTGCCAGAGGCATAGACATAAGAAAGTCTACTTTCAGTTATGTATATTTATTAACTTGAGGAGCTATCTCACGGAAGAGTACGAAACAGACTGTCATTGCTGCATCCACTATGGAAGTTGAATTTGTGGCATACTTTGAGACCACGGTTCATGATTGCTCACGATTTCACGATTTTCCTCGACAATTTCACGAGTGTTGATAGCATCATGATTGTAACAGACTCATGACTTGATAGCTCTTTCAAAAACGTAAAATCGAGTGATCCCACAAGGTAAGTCGTGATCTTGTCAACTATGGTTTTAGGTGATTTGGACATGTGTGGAAGAGATTGTTACAAGACTCAGTAAGTGAAGTAGATCAAATGGAGTTTAGGTCAATTTTTAAAGGAAGAGTGACAACAAGAAAACCATAAGTGAAACAATTGAGAAATATTTAGACTTCAATCTTTTGTCAAAAAACATATTTATAATAAAGGATTAAAACTTGATTGTTGTAATGTTTGTTCAAAATAAATTAAAATTTTGATAGGCAAAAATAGGCACCAAAATGGGATATCACTTTGTTGTAAGGAGGGGTAGAAACAAGTCGAGTCAAGCTAGACTCAAGTTGGATTGAGTGTAGCTAGACTCGTTAAGGATTAGTTCGATCGAGTTTCTAGCTAAGTTCAATGTCAAATATTTTATCAACTCAAGTTAGTTTGAGAAAGTAAATATTCTACATTTAATGATATCACATTGTAGAGGATCATGACTCTATTTTCATGATATGGTGATCCTTAATCTTAATATATATCATACGTCATATATTTACTACCTATTATTATGTAACAATTATTATAATTATCATTATCATCATTTAGAATCACAATTGTAATTATTAACATAATTCTAGGATCATAGTTTTATCATCTCTACATGTATTTAAACATTCATAATCTATGGAATAAGACAACAACATTCAATATCATTTTCGTTCTAATTCAACTCAATTAAAGTTTACAAACTTTCGAGCATGTTAACGAGCTCAAATTAACGTCATTTATCAAAAGCTTAGAGTTTGCAGCTCTAGAATTAAGGAGGAGTATTGATTATTATGATTCATAAGTTGTTATGTTCATATCATTATGCAATAAAATGTCAATATGGTTGTTAGGAATATTTCACATTCTATGTACAGGAGTTATGCGATGTTCATTATGCTTTTCATGTAGGAGTTTATTTTTTCTACATCATCTTTCTTTTTTATGTTGTATAAATAATATGTTTTGTTGATGAACGAAATTAAGCTTTCTCGACAACACATTTCCTTTTTGTACTTTTACTTGGTACATAACCAACAACATCAATGAGGATTTGTTGTCCATTTCTTTGGAATGAAGATCACCTCTCATATTTTTTGTGTCCAATTTAGTCCAATTAAAAAGTGCATCTAATTAAAAAGAAAATTCATAAAAATAAAAATAATTTTTTTATATTACTTAGCGGAATTTAGTTAGTTTGGGACATGGAGAGGAAAAAAATTGGAAAGTGGGATCCTTGTTCCCCGCTTTCATGTAGACATGGCAAAACAGACCGCCCGGCCCGTTTAGCCCGTGCCCGCAAATGCCCGCATTAATTTAAGCGGGTCGGGCATGCCCGCATTGGCTTAACGGACAAAATCCAATGCCCTGCCCGTTTTAAAAAGGGCTAACGGGCTTGCGGGTAGCCCGCGGGCATTGTTGAATAATTAAAAAAATTTATATAATAAATAAAATAAAGTAGTTGAAGATAAAAAATTAACAAAAACTTTGATATTTTATATGAAGTTGATCAAATCACATTATATTACAATTTTTTAAGGATTAAAAATCATATTACATAATAATTTATTTGAAATTTTTTAATTTTTCCTTAAATATTGTTTGTAGGCCGCCTACGGGCCACCCGCATTGTCCAATGGAAATGTCTACGGACTTGGTAGTCGAAATGGACAAATAGACAAAATTTGCATGCCCTGCTCGCAAAAAAATGCGGACAATGCACATTTTGCCATCTTTACTTTCATGTTTCCAATCCTATCCCAACCAATGAATTTTTTACACCAAAGATAAATTTTCTAAATCATTTTGATTTAAAATTTCTACTAAAATAAAAAAAAATCTCACTTCATCCACTTAACCACATTTTTTGTAACAATGGAATGGAATGTGCAACTTTTTTCTTCTTATCAAAAACAATTATATTCATTTATCTCACCCATATTTTATGCCTTCCTTCTTCATGACTTCTCACCTTGAACCCAAAGCCCCGTCACCGCCCCAACCTCCCATCTTCTCTTCAATCTCCAACCTTTTTCATTCAAAATACCGATTTGCTTATTCTCTCATCATATCTCGTTCACAACCAAAACGAATAACTATTTTCATTGCCTTGCTACCACTCTATCGTATAACAACCATTATTGTTGGAGAACCTTCACTTCTACCACTAGAAATATCTTCTCTCTAATTTTCATTGAATCTCTTTGTTACTCAGGGACCCCTCCAACTACCGGGGAGTTCCAATGTTACCGGGGCAGGGTATGGGAAGAGTAGAGAGACACAAGTGAGATATCACGTCTTAAACCAAAACCTTAAAGCATTAGTTCATGAATTTTTCTATTTATAAATCTTTTTACTCATCTTCGCACATCCAATGTGAGACTTTCACACTTGGATAACTCAACAATCCCCCTCAAGTGTGGGTACCACACACTTTCCAGTTTGGTCTGGTCCCCCTTATGTCTATCATGTCTTAGTCGAACCATCAGCTCTAATACAGACTATGACTGAGGAGTCTCCGACCATCGGAGAGTAACAATGTTACCAGCTATGGAAAGAGTGGAAAGCGACAAGTGACACAACACATCTTGAACCAAAACTTTAGGCATTAGTTTCATGGGCCTTTTCTACTCATAAACACTCTCACTCCTCCCACATATTCAATGTGAGACTTTACAATGAATAAACCCAACATTTTTTTGATTGACTTCTACTATCAAATTTCTCCTTTTTTGTTATTGAGAGGATGAACTTAAAAACTTGCAACTCAATAAAATCTTCATTTTGGTTTATGTTATATGTTTGATATTAATAGTAACAGTTGTTAATTGATTTGGTTGATTATTAATTTTATGTATAATATTGGATTTATTTTTACCAGTCATGTGGTGAACGCCAAAAACCACAGTTATTCAAATAAAAGGGGAAGATGAAAAGAGTTTGAAACTCACATACCAATTTACAATGAACAAAAGTTTGGGTGGCTAAAGAAGATGAAATGTATTTTGAGGAGGAAGATGATATCTTTTACTAAAGTTGTAGTTGAGGGAATGAAGTGATCGGGAATAAATTTATACTAAAGTTGTAGTTGAGGGAACAGGTTAGGTCGCCTGTCAGGGGTATATTACCTGACGTATAATAGGCTATATCAGGTCAGACTTTTTTTACAAACGGGTCTTACTCAGACTTTCTAAAAAGTCTATTTAGCTTAATAGACCAGACTTTAGGTCACCTAAAAGACCTATTAAGCCTAACAGACCGGTCTATTTAGTATATTATTTAAGAATGTTGAAATTATACTATTTTAATATAAGCAATATTATTATATATGTAATATTAATATAAAAATGTATATAAAAATATAATTTAATTATTAGAATTATATGAGTCTAACTAAAAATAAGCATATAAGCCCATAAAATGTAGACATTGTAGTCTATTTTACTAGCATATAGTATAATATGCATTTAAACAGACTAACAGGTTAGGTCAGACTTTTAAACAGGTCAAGCCTAAACTTTGAATTTTTTTAAACAGACTAACAGGTCAGACTCAGACTCTTATATGTAATATAGGCTGATGTTTCCCCATTAACCATATTTATCATAAGGGGAGACACTAGATCCTAATTTCTTGAAATGGATGCTTTTGAATTTTTCCTCCTAATCTAGAAAACCAATTATAAGCATCCATTTTTATTTAATTATTTTATTTTCAAAATAATATAATTTTAAATAGTGAAGGGTACAACAAATTGATAAACCTTTCCTTTCTAATTTCAAAAACTAATTAGAAGCTCATTATTTTATTAGTACGTTCGAAATTAAACATCTTTATTGGGTGTTTACCCTGTCGATTTTTATTAAGAAAATAAATGGATAAATACTAGTTTTTCCTTCTAATTTTTGAACTAAAAATAACCGTAAAGCTTTATTTAATTAATTTTATTTTTTAATTAAATTAAAAAAAATTAAAAAAATGTTGCTAAACAATTTTTTTTAGTTTTTTGGATAAGGAAAAATTGGGTGTGCACATAAACATATTCTAGTCTATCATTTTCAAATTAATTTGTCAGTTTATCATTCAACATTAATTTTTAATTATCATTAACATTTTAAATAATTAATATAAATAAATGATGAATAATATACTGATTGTTTATAATTTTTACATTGAAAGTGCATAAATATTTACACTCATACTTTATTTTCTATGATTTTGTAAGGAAAATGAGGACAACAACTATTTTATCAATTATTTTACAAAATTTTAAAATCAAAACAACAAAGGAAAAGTGATATGACAATTTTAATAAAATGCATACCAAACATTTTGCTATGAGTTGTCTGCAGGCTTATAGAAAAAGGGTTAGCAAATATCTACAAAAAAAGGCCAGCTTAGCTAAAAAAGATTGATAAGATGCACTACAAAGCTTGAACTTTTGTTCAGCTTTAGCATATAAATGAATAGAATAAAAAATAATAATAATTATAAAAAAAATCCAACTACCGATAGAAACTCAAGATTAACGAATATAATTAGAGATTCCTGTATATTGTGATAGATAAGTGAACATACTAAATAATATAAAATTATAAATGAATATATTAAAGAGAAAGTTGAAGTAATTCATATTGTGTATTGTAAAAAGGATAATAAAATTGTGTGGTAGAGCTCGTAACTCGGTAAGTAAAGTAGGTCAAATGAAGTTTAGATCAATTTCTAGAGGAAGAGTGAAAACAAGGAAACCATAAGCAAAATAATTGAGAAACATTTAGAGATCAATCTTTTTTCAATAAACATATTTATAGTAAAGGATAAAAACTTGATTGTTATTATATTTGTTCAAATAAAATAAATTTTTAATAGCAAAAAGAGGCACCAAAATGGGATATCACATTGTTGTAAGTTGGGGTGGAAATAAGTGGAGTAAGTTGGACTCAGTTCAACTATTTTTTCAACTCAAATTCAGTTCAATTAAAGTTTACAAACTTTCTAGAATATTAATAAGCTCAAACTAGTTATTCATCAATATAAATTTAAAGGGCCTAGAAATTGTTGGTAGAATTATACATATACATGTAGAAAAAGTGTTAATATTAATAATAAACGTAGCCATCAATTAAAGTCAACATAATTAATGATTGTCTATATGTATTTATAATAAATGATTCAAGTGAAAACAATTTTTAATACGAGAAATGAAAACAATTAATATGTATCATTAGATTTTATTTGAATTATGAAGATTAAGATTTAAGTGTGCATACTTTTTTTAAGTTATCATTGTTTGTTAACTAACTTTTAATCTTAATCATCTATGCATATTTGCATGTCATTGATTTATTATTCTCATAAATTGTAAATTAGAATTGCTCTCACTTTAGTCACCTCGTATATATTTTATCTTTAATTTGACTCATTTATTTAATTAACTCAATTTTTAGCTCGAGTTCAACTTATTTAGTTCATGAACTATGTTTATCAATCAAAATAATAATTGAATTTATTATGAGGTTTGTAAGTTATCCAATAGCATGCCGTGAGTAAGTGGTAAAAATATTTAAATATGCAAATGAAGTGGTAAACTAATGACCTAATCTAAGGACAAAAACAAAGATGGCAAGAACAAATGTGAATGGACACGATCTCAAGCAACAAAGCACCCTAACATGTTCTCTCGACAGTTGCTAATTGAAAGTTGAGTTAATAATTGCTTTCTCCATCGACCCATGTATCATTACTCCCACCACTCTCTTATCAAGCCACCAAAGAGTTAGAGTTAAGCTTCTCTAATATATATATTTTAATTAATTTGTAACAATTTAGATCCATGAATATAATGATTATTATACTCAATTAATGAATTAACATTAAAATTTAATATAAATTCATGCACATTAAACTGTAAAGTATAAATGCACGTTAAAAGTGTTTACCAAATAAGAAGAAAAGAGCTTTTTTCACATCATTTAACTTTACTGGTAGGGCTTATCGCGTTACATGAATTGTCCCTCCTTTTTTATCATATGATCATTATACTTTTCCAGGTCAGTTCTTGGACTACTCTGTCATTTTAGTGCTGGCACTAAAAAGCAACGCTACTCTTTAGGAATAGAATTTCAGAATTATATAACTGAAATAAGGATTTTTTGTCTCAAATGATGTCTAAATTATATACTAGACTAATAATATTGAAACAAAATTAGAAAAAATAATAAATATTTAATTCATATATTCTTATTGATTCAGGACATGATTTGAATATTATTTCAATAATTGAAGCTCAAATGCCTTACACGTACCTTCAAATCCACACATCAATGCTTGATAAAAAAAAATGATAATTTAGTACTGAAGTTGTATCCTAAACTATTATATACTATTCTATGACCATATAAGATGTATTTGACAATTTAGGTAAGAAAAGTCAGTTTGGTGACCACTTATATGTTACATTTAAAAAAATAAACTTATCATTTGTAAAATCATTAAATGAGTGCACTAAAAATATTATTCCCTATCATATATCTAATAATTTAAAGAATGATTATAACCATTTTAGTAATTTCTTCACTTTAGAAAAGATTTTTTTAAATATTTATCGAAAGACAGTAAGAATTTTGAAATTCATAATGGATGGTTAAAAGTAGATAACTTTTTAAAGTTCAGCTTAGAGTCATATATGCTCAAATATAATCAATATTTTGATGTGTATATATATATATATATATTTAATTATAAATTTAATCTAATAATCACAATCATTCATTTTATTTAATGGTATAGATTAGCAAAATCAACCTTAGAGAAGAAAATGAAAAATATAAGCATGAAAAGTATCATCCACAAATTAAAAGACACTCTTTGCACAACATTAAAGACAATCTTTATAAACTTGACCTTTTAGTTTTTAGGTAATTTGTAGTTTTTTTGAATAAGTTATTAGATTTACTTGTTAATAAAAATTGAAGTTTGTAATTTAAAAAAAAACTTGTAGTGTTTGAAAATTATTTTTTAGAAAGTTATGTAAAATATTATTTAGAAAATAAGGAGTTTTTTTTCAATAATTGGTTTGTCAATTGTATCATTCAATATATTTAAAAAAATTATAATTTAACTTTAATTAATAAACTTTATTATTACTCCTTAGTAATTTTCAATTTTCAGGTAATTATAAAGCTAATTTTATTAAATAATTCTAGTTGAATAAGGGCTATAGGGTTCATCTCTATTACTGATAAAATAAAAATGTTGTTATAAATATGAATAAAATAATATAATTATTATTTCATTTCATTAAAAAATCTAAAATAAATAATCAAATAATAGATTGGGGATTTTAGGACGTGGGACGGTGGAGGGAGAAATGAGTCAAGGGGCTTGGAAAGTATGAAAAGGGTACGATTGCCAGCTATTTCCAACAATGAAATATGGCCCATGGGATTAGATTTATGAAACGGACGGTCATGATTGAAGCAAATGCAATTTGTGGTTCATTTCACACGAATTTCATTTGCCCATACCTTCCTTTTTTATACCACACACATCACACACTCTCCCAAACACAACGTTCCTTTATTCCAAACTCATTTTCCAAAGGTACCCACATCACACTTTTCTCTCTCTCCCTTTCACTTTCTCAATCTCTCTCTAGGTGAATTTGAATTATTTTATGATCCTTCAATTCTAATCAGCATTTTCCTATAATTGAATACATTGGTGTTATTCTTAAGACATGATTTTAAATTGGAGTTGTGGTTACAGACTCTGATTTATCTTGTTATTGTTATCACTCTTATTTTAAATTGCGGTTGTAGTCGCCTTTTTAATAGAAAGCTGTCACAATTAAGTTGTGGAATGTAATTTAAAAATATGATTCTGATGTGACATGATGTAATGTTTAACATGCATTGATATTTTTATTTGTCTAATGGAATATTCTTTTTTTATGATCAGGAACATCTTTGATTTATCTGTTTTCTTGGTCATGGTTATGTACCTAAGATCTTATGTTGTTTGTGACATGTTATATGCAAATTTAATGTCTTTTTTGCAGTAATCAATAAACAACAATGGCAGATGCTGATGATATTCAACCCCTTGTTTGTGACAATGGAACTGGAATGGTCAAGGTAAGAGATTATGAATGAATGAATGGATCAAGCTTTTGTTTATTGTTTTTTCAGATTATGCTATAATGCGATTGCAATCTATTTAGTACATTGTGTTTGACATGTCTTAAAATTTTGGTATTGTAGGCTGGTTTTGCTGGAGATGATGCTCCAAGGGCTGTGTTCCCTAGCATTGTGGGTCGGCCACGCCACACCGGTGTGATGGTTGGAATGGGACAAAAGGATGCATATGTTGGTGATGAGGCACAATCAAAGAGAGGTATTTTGACATTGAAATACCCGATTGAGCATGGAATTGTCAGCAATTGGGATGATATGGAAAAGATCTGGCATCACACTTTCTACAACGAGCTCCGTGTGGCTCCTGAAGAACACCCTGTCCTTCTAACAGAGGCACCCCTTAACCCAAAGGCTAATCGTGAGAAAATGACTCAGATCATGTTTGAGACCTTCAACACTCCGGCTATGTATGTTGCTATCCAGGCTGTGCTTTCCCTTTATGCTAGTGGTCGTACAACCGGTAATCAATTTTCTATTCTATGTCAATTTTCCTTTTTTGTTTCAAATTTGGCGTGAGTTGTCGATTAGTCATTAACTGAGTCACTCATAGAAGCTCAATTGTTATGCAATGGCTAATGAATGACATTATCAAAATTGTTTCACAACTTCCAGCCAATTTTGATTTGTATAATGCAATCTATGATGAAGAGTAAAGTTGTCTAGATTTATTAAAAAGGGTGGTCTAGTGACGAGGCTCTCACTTAATGGGGTTTGGGAGGGTAGATGTACTGTACATGTAAAATTAGTCAAGGCTTTAAAACGCATGCTATATATATCAATTATAATTTTGTACCTCAATGGAATTTTTTTATGTTAAACATTTTGCTGGGGTTAATAATGTCACACTATGTTGTTCATTTCAGTATGAGAACAGAGATTTTTCATGAATGCTGAATAGGGATTTAATGGCATGCCTTAAAATTGAAATGAGCTGATGCAGTTTCTGTTCTTGTTTGTTGTAGGTATTGTTCTGGACTCGGGTGATGGTGTCAGTCACACAGTTCCTATCTATGAAGGTTATGCTCTTCCACATGCAATCCTGCGTTTGGACCTTGCAGGACGGGATCTTACTGATGCCCTGATGAAAATCTTGACCGAGCGTGGATACTCTTTCACCACTTCAGCCGAGCGTGAAATTGTGAGAGACATGAAGGAAAAGCTAGCCTATATTGCCCTTGATTACGAGCAAGAGCTAGAAACTTCCAAGACCAGCTCAGCTGTTGAGAAGAGCTATGAGCTACCCGATGGACAGGTGATCACAATAGGCGCTGAAAGATTCCGCTGCCCTGAAGTTCTGTTCCAGCCATCCATGATTGGAATGGAATCTCCTGGCATCCACGAAACCACATATAACTCGATCATGAAGTGTGATGTGGATATTAGGAAGGATCTCTATGGTAACATTGTCCTGAGTGGTGGTTCCACAATGTTCCCAGGCATTGCTGATAGAATGAGCAAGGAGATTACAGCATTGGCTCCAAGTAGCATGAAAATTAAGGTTGTTGCCCCACCGGAAAGGAAGTACAGTGTCTGGATTGGAGGCTCCATTTTGGCATCCCTCAGCACCTTCCAACAGGTAAAGTGCATGATTTTACAATTTGGATTTTGTAAAGATAACGCAGCAAATAAATCAAGAAATTCGATTTCACAAATAAGTAGAAACTTGATAAAATATAAATGAAGAACACAATAGGAGGGAATAACATAAGTACTCAGATGAAGGGATTGGCTGAGTTCTGTAATTTGAAGTCAACTCAAACCCCTGAACCTAACAAATGTAGTTTAAAGATGCTGAGTTCTAATGAATTGGTTTCGTTATGTTTTCTTTTCCGAGTGCAGATGTGGATTGCAAAGGCGGAATATGATGAATCCGGGCCATCAATCGTTCACAGGAAATGCTTCTAAACATGGAGGGGGAGAGGTTGAGCAGGGATTTTACAATATATACTTTGTACT
This sequence comes from Lupinus angustifolius, assembly GCF_001865875.1. Taxonomy (NCBI): domain Eukaryota; kingdom Viridiplantae; phylum Streptophyta; class Magnoliopsida; order Fabales; family Fabaceae; genus Lupinus; species Lupinus angustifolius. The sequence goes on from NC_032012.1 coordinate 14,701,634, forward strand.
AGTGAAACACCATCAAGTGGTTGAGGATTTTTCATTTCCTATTCTTTACTGTTTCTTTTATCATGTTTCTGTGTTTTCCTTTCTTTATGTATTGGGATAAGAGCATGAAGGCTAGCAAGATATGTAATATTCAATTTATTGATTTGGCTGTAGAAGAAATGTGCATTTTGTTACTGATTTGGTTTGGTTGATTCTACAATTCTTTTCATCAAGTATTCTGAATAGCATAGTGCTATGTGCTTGATTAATTATTCTCTACAAAAAAAATGTCATTGTTAATCATTGTCCAATTTATTGTCTTCATATGGGTGTTTTGCCTATAGTTCTATGCCATTAGTAGTTCCAGCAATAGAGCATGATCTTTTTCAATCACTACCAGGAAAACATTTTAAAAAGAAAATAATGCAGACACTATTATCTAATTTTCTGTTTACTTTTTTCCAAATCCTGAATTACCAATAATGTAATAAAAAAAATTCAAGTTTTTGAAGGTACGTTGGGTACTAGCTCACCCGGTTTGGCCCGATCATGATTGGGCTCGAATAGGGTCGGATTCGAGTTCAAAAGTTAGACCCAATCAATATGTAGGGCCAAGTAGGGGACAAGTATGACTCATCCTGACCTATCTCATGATCACTTATTATGTTTGTATGCATATTTATTCAATTGTGTATACAGTAATGATAAATCTCTTATCATTGATTCTCTATTTTTTTAATCATGTAATATATATATATATATATGCAGTGGAAACAATTGTTCTGCAGCGTTGGCCACAAACAATAAATAAATGGCATAAAATAAATAGAAAAGAAGAAATAAGAGAATTTGATAATTAGGTTCGATCAATTGTGTCTACGTCCTCGAAAGCGCTGAGTAACTATAAGTATATTAAAAAATAATGATTACAAATCCTAACACACTCATGGCCTCGTGCCCATAGGGTGTTTCTATGTGGTGCTTCTATCTTGTGCACATTATAACAATGAACGTGAGTCCAATATATAGTATTGGTTACTCTAGTCTATTCCAATATTAGGCATTGTGAGACTAATATAATAACATATTTCAAACATTCACAATAATCTTCACCTTGATTAAAATAGATGAATATTTTGTTCCTCAGAAGCTCTATACAAGAATCTCCACCTTAGCGAATATCCTGCTCCACATTGTTCAATGCATAATTCTCTTTAAAAACTCCTCCACATAAGAGTTTGCTCTCCTTCAGCATAAGCATTTCTGAGTATCCTTGATGATGTTACCAATAGTCTAGCTCTCCAAATTTTTAATGCACCTTCCCAACCCGCTATCTAATGAAACACGTCACCTAACTACATATTGCTATAAAGTCTTTTGATATTATGGAACTTGTACACCAAAGTTCACCAACAACTGCATTCTTCAATACTTAGGTAGCTGAAGCTTGAAGCTTCCTTGAAAAGACTCATTTGTTACCATCATTGCTTACTCCGACAATTATAGTTCAAAAGAACTATCATACTCCACCAGAAGGAGTATACTCACAGTAAATATTTTGCGTCAATGTCAACCAATACTCATGTCACACATTTGCATCCAAGCCAATGCTCATGTCACACATTGCATCTCTACCAGTGTTTGTGTTATACCTTGCATCTCTACATGTGCATGAGTTACAGCTTGCATACAAGTCAGTGCTCATGTTACACCCCACATCAAAGACAATCAACGGTTCTATGCCTTTGTGAATCTCCTAATAATTAATATATTTCACTATGACTTCGCAGACACACCATTAGAATATTCCACTTCCCATCTCAAATGAGATCATTCTCTCAACATTTACAGAGATATTGTCATCATCTAACTCAACACCTGAGTCTCTATCTCCACCTTGATCCTAATCCACTACATGAACTTCTGGGGTTATGGATCAACACATACATAGCCCCCACCACAGTTCCGCCATATTTTTTTCTCCTTCAAATCATCTACTTTATCCTTGTGCATTACCTTTCACGCGCCTTGTCTAGTCAACATGCCTTCACCCTCTTTAGCCATTATCTAACGTTTGGGTTAAGAGTCATATACTAATTGCCTCTGTACCAATTGTTGGTGCAGCAGAATCGATTGTTGTGTAGCATTGGCCAAAAGTCAATCAAATAAAGGGCATATATTAAATAGAAGAGAAGAAACACGAAAATTTGGTAACGAGGTTCAACCAATTGTCCCTATGTCCCCAGGAGTGACTACCAAGATATTATTAGAGAATAAGGATTACAAACTCTACCACACCCATGAGCCCAAGTTTTCATGGGGTGTTTCTATTTTGTGCTTCTTTCTGGTGTTCATTATAACAAGGGACTTGAGTCCAATATATAATATTGGTTACTCTACTCTATTTCAATATTAGACAATGTGATACTAATATAATAATATATTTCAAACCATCCACAACAAAATATATCATTTTATATGTAAAATTACATATTCTTAATAATAAGTCATATTCGGGTCTAGAGTCGGGTTCAAAGACTGACCGAGTCGACATTTAAGATTGGGTTAGCATCGGGTCTAGGTCTGTGTTCAAAAATGATTCAGCTAACATTTAGGGTTGGGTAAGGGGCAATTCTTACCAGGCTCAACCCAACCCGTTCTCACCCCTAATGTAAGGCATTTCGAATGTGAGTTAATGTAATGAAGAAGTCCCATATTCACATTGTTTAGTGGATAAGTTAAAGATTATATAAGTAGATGGACTCATAGACCTAATACCTTAAAGTTTTTGGTCAACTTGTGTATCAAGTTCACGTATATGTTTTTTCCACTTAACCCATGAAAAAATAGCTTATCCTACATATTAAAATATTCATTGATTGAACTCTTATATCCTAATAAGTTGTATTAGAGCCAATTGTTCGATAGCTCAGTCCAACATTGAAGTGACACGTGATTGAGATCCAACTAGGGATGTGTCGAAAATCTTTCTAATGAGACAATGTTTTCTATTGTCAATTGTGTAAAAGTGAATGAGTTCAAAAATATATAAGTAAATAACTCATAGACCTAGTGCCTTAAGATTTTTCATTAAATCAAAATGTGGTGTCGAACTCACACACATGCTTATTTTACTTAGCCAATAAAAGAATACTTTAGTCCATGAATGGAGATCCATTATCATTTGGGCTCCCCCAACCCCAACAAGTAAAGGTGTTCATATCCAAACTGATCATAAAAGGGAATTGAAAACCAGTAAAAAAAATTAAAATTGTTTGGATCGTGTTGGACTCGATTTTAGAAAACTGATTGGTTCAATTTTTTATTCCAATTTCAGAAACCAGACTAAACTAGTACTAATTACATATACAAAAATGAATAAAAATTTAATTCTAAATTTAATTAACCTTGCAATTTATAATCTAAAATATACATTTTCATATTGTGTAATTGTTAAAAGTTTTATTAGTTATTAGTTAACATTTGTTAAAATTGTGTCAATGTCTTACTTGTATTGATTTGATGGTGTTTTATTTTCCTGTTGTTTTTATTTTATATGGATATTATTAGTGTACAATTAAATCATTGTATGTATTAAACTTGATATTAGGAGTTTTGGAGTAGAATTATTAGTTTTTTATGTGGAATTTGACGCTTTTAAAACATACTAACTTATTATTTTGAAATAGACATATTTTTTTAATATAAATTTGACATTTTAAAAGTGTGTTAGGCGTGTTAGGCGTGTTATTTTTGTATTAAAAAACGTAACCAAACGAGACTGAAACCACGTAATTTTTTAATCATATTGGATCAAAATTTTCAATATAAATCAATTAAACAAATCCAAACAATATATTATTCATACCTTCAAATCGAATGACTTTGTTCTAAAAATGGATACAAGTGGATGCTAATATCCCTACCAACAAGGTCCTCATAAGAACATTGTTTAATAAAAACAAAATGAGTAACTCTTGAAAAAAATATCTCCAATACTTATATGAAAATATCATATTTTAAGACAAAGTTTCTATTTTCTCTTTTTTAAATAATGCACTCACACTTACTAACATTTCTTTAAAATGAATAGGATGGCAATAATTTTTCAAAATAAAATTTATATTTTCTCTTTCTAAACAATTTAACATTCTCCTAAAATAAATGTGATATCATACTATCTTATGCCGACTAATTTGAGAACGATATGTTCAATGTTAGGACTTAAGAAATTGGCGTTTTGGGATTGTAAGATGTTTTGGTTTCTTATGTTACCAACTTTGTTGCCAGACAAAGAAACATTTAATAGGAGGATCCATTTGCACATTTCGCAAATTTTATACATGGCTTATATATAGTTCAAGGGACAAAATTACATTTTCCCATATAACTAATTGTTTAAAGCACGGTTATGATTATAGGATTTAATAAATAAAAATGTTATATGTAATGGGATTTAAGTACCAAATAACTTGGCTCAAATGTTTACCTATAAGTAATTATTTACACATGGCTTCTAACGTTATTTTTGTAGTTTTTTTTACTACCAAAAGGTATCTATCACTAATAAACTAATCATTTCGGGGTTTGTGGTTGTCTCTTCCAATAAATGTCACTCTCAGGAATTGAATCATTGATATTTTGATTTTTCTAAGGATTTAGCCAAACCTTACACCACTTGACTAATGTCTTATGCATAATTATTCAAAAATAATATATAAAAATAGATTTTCTTAACCATCAATAAGAGGCTGAAAAATATTGAGAACTAAATTATTAATAATTTTTAAAATACGTGAAATTAGTTATTTTATAGGTTTTTTTAACTCCCTCCGCATTCCATAGCTCTTCTTGTGTTGCATTTTTTACTTACATGTTGAACCTTAGCATCAGCATAGGTATGTATGGCAATAATAGTTTCCATTGAAAATAGATAGTGAAGTGAAGAGATTCAAATGAAAATGGTTCAGAAGTATATTACTATATCACTATTGCATATAGCTATGTGATATGTATATAAACCATAATTTGTTATTGCGGAATACAATTAAAAACATTAGAATAATAGATTATGTGGTGTGAGGATGGTTGTGGTAATGAAAAAGCAAAATTGGTAAAGGGAATAATTATGGATTATAATAGATGTATGGCTCGTGGTGTATTTAATAGTAGATTCTAATTAATTTATATAAATTTTAGCTGCCAATAAATCAAGTGATAAAAATGCATCTTGATTATAAGGCATCTATTATGATATAAGACCATGTAATAGTAATTACAGAAAGAACTTTTAGTGAGTGTATCATGTTAAGGATCTTGTTTAATATTTTTTTTTTGTACAACACTTAATAGTGAGAAACTAATTTTTTAAGTAAAGATCATCAAAACGGGACATACATAATTTTTGCAAAATGGAACTTGGCATATTTGGTTTTATTATGGAATCAGACTATCAATTTTAACCATCCATTTTATGAAATCTAATGGTTGAAATTAGTGAATAGATATGAACCGTTAAATTTTTTAGGATGAATGACTAAGATGTAAAGTAACTTTTTTCACTCACTCTTGGAGTAAGTGTAACCCTATCTTTTTTTAATACCAAAAATATAGAAGGTGGGTGAAATTTTTTCTATATCTATCATACGTGAATGGAAAAAATCCTCCTACAAAAATTTACTTTAGTTAGGTTTAAGTCCAACTAGAATAAAATTCTTCAACTCGCAATTCATTTATTCTCAAACCAACCCATTACCAATCTATTACTATTATTTTTTTAAACAGTGTAAGTCCACTGTCTGATCTAAGCAAAGATCCACACTCACTTAAGAAGCACACCTTAAAATTCTCCACCTAAAAACCACTTATTTAAAATTTGTTATATTCTTGTAAGCGACACTTATTGAAAGGAACAGTCACCACGTATCTCAAAAGGGATTAGTTTCTTAACGATAGACTGAGGGATACCCTTGGTTAAAGCAAAATAAAAAGGGAGGGAAGTGTAACCGAGTAAAGATATTATGGTGAGGAATAACACTATTGATTACTGAAAATTGAAATGTCTAGGTTATCAACTGTTAAACAAAATGCACACTTATAAGTTAATAAAAAAAGGAAAAATAGGTTGTTTACAACACATTACCATCATTCATACATGAACTTTATAATCTAGATCCACAAATATTAAACTAAAAAATGAACAATGTATAAATACTTTAAGCCTCAGTTTTCAGTTCTTAATCCTCAGTCAACAAACTTCCTATAACCTGTAATATAAAAACATCAGAAACTTATGTTATTTATCATACCTGGGATATAAATAGTTTAGTAATGTTAAATCTAGCTTCTAAAGGCAGAAAAAACATATATGCACAGTAGCAAATAGGATGAATTTGACAATACAATACAAGCTTAATTTAGATTGTAATATTTGTATCTATCTAATAATAATTAGACCAGAATACTACACAATCAAGAATACTAGATAGCAAGTGATGCAAAGTTACAAAACCGAATACTTGAAGAAAAGAACAGATGTTAAGCACAGAACACAAAGTGATTCTCCCCCTCCTACTTTAAAAAGAGAAAATGATTTGTTACAGAACAAATTCTGGAGAATCCAAACTACTTTTAAAAACATATTCACGTTGAATGACACACATTCAATACCATTTAGGAAAAAAATGACATTAGCCTTAGGAATCAAAAGAACTTAGACAAAAAACAAATTGTGTCTGTAATTATTACAGTAGAGAAGCCAGGCTATTTTCCGATCAATGTAAATTAGAGGGTCACATATTTATTTACCAGTACTTCATTCTGCGTCTTATGAGCTTAACTGAGTTCCAAAACTGAGGGCATGGCACTCAAGATCCTTCAAATTTAACTGCAACAAAAAGAAGGTAGGAGATTATGGTATCTGTAAAAAGTATGCAAAAGTCACGTCGGATGAAACCTTCTATTATGTCACAGCAATAGAATTAAGCAAAGAAAACAACTCTAAAACGAATATAGATCTTGTCTACATTTTCATCAAACATGAGGAAAACCCCCTAACAACGTAAATCCGCAGTAACCATATAGATTTGAACATAAACTTCTAACTTTTAAATAAAATGACAAGTTAGCATGACCTTATTACTTGATTCAACGATGCATTTATCACCTTTAACCAAACTGGAATCAATATCTGTCATTATTCTGCCACATCTTACAGCTGGATGACTTTATGGAAAAATCATCACTCTCAGTTATGATAGTGAAATAAAATAGTATCTACATATCAAACCTACTTGTGTCATGTCCTAGCCGATAAAAAAAATAACTGGAAAAGCTCAATGAACCAATCTTAACATTGATGAACACTGAACAGACATCCAAAAGATTTTGTCCATGCAGCAAAATCAGTAAAAGAGCACAAGTTTTGAGATGATAATTGCTCGACCTTTCATGTTTTCTTGAGGGAAACCCTATATTGGTAGAAGTCTAAAAACACAAATAAAGTGAAATTTATTTGACATGCTGTTCTAGCCTAGAAGCCAACTTCCAGGTTGTTAGTCATTTATTGAGGATATATTCTTAATGGACTAAAATGCAATGGCAAAGGTAAATTTAATTAGTACACTATCAAGGACAATACCGTCACATTAAGCACTGGAGATAAGTTACTGATGACCATCGAGAGTTATATAAGGATGAAAAAGCCGCTTTGAAGAGGATAGAGTAAAAATTAGAGAGCTCACCACAACAGCAACTCCAGTTTCATTGAATTTAGGAACAGATATGAGTCTCACCAACTGCCCTTCTGATCCTGAAATCAACGTGCAAAATAAATTTGAGTTTTGGGGGCAAGGAAGTTATAGTAAATGCAAACCAGAAAAAAAGAAGCAACATTTATTTATGAATAGTAGAATTTAGAATAAAAATACCCTTTATAATTCGGGTCTCATATTTATTCTGATTGCCAATAAAGTAAACATGAGGACAGATATCAATGAAGAAAGGATCCTTGTCAGTATAAGGATAACACCCTGCATGACAGAAATCCATATCAGAACAAAGAACTTGTTTAAAAAAATGAGAAAATTTGAATTATAACTCTCTAGATTTCTTCAGAAATAGTAGGTAATATTCAATTGCCAAGTGTTCAACCTTACAGAAAAATTTAAGACAAGTGAAAAACAACTCAGATTGATAACCAAGCTAGTGGGAACTAAGTGTATTTGCATTGAAGCGTATATAAGGTATACCAAGAGTATTGGGTGCTGTGGGTGCCAAATGTCTCCACCTTAATGTCCTTTCCATGAACTCAAGTTTATCTTTTGCCTCTGAATACTTGTCAAGATCATCTACATTCTGACCCGATGTCCCGAGAAACCTGGAAGTAATGGTGCATCATGTTTAATGCATAGAAGATTCAGAAGCAAAGACAATGATACTTAAAATAGCATGTTTACCTAACATTATCAAGCTCAAAACAATGAGGATTTGTACAAGACCTAAAAGTGTTATAAGCTGATGACCCAGGGAAAAGGCATCTATGCAATGGCTGAAAGTGTAAATCTTAGTCATAAAGTTAAACAACACATATTATACAAAGCATATATAGACTCTTAAAGGATGATGTAAGAACCTGTTGTGGTAGTGCAAAATTAGAAGGATCATTGGGTCCTGGCATGATATCCAAAGGCAAACCAGCAGCAATCTAAATACAAGTAAAAACTAAGCAACTTTATTTAGGAAGAAAAAACAATACAGTGTGAGAATCAAAATGATGAAATGAACCTGATTCAACATAATATCCAGTTCCTTTATTGGTTCGGCTATCCTTGAGAGATCCTTTGAAGCCAAATTCTGCAAATATTGATGAAAGCATCTAAATAAAATTTGCAATGGGTGCTGAGTAGTACTCATCTAATTGTTTACAATGAAACTCTAATATGCTAAGTAGTACCTCAATCTAATTATTTGAGAGGAAATGTTAAAATGCATCAGATGATTATAATATAATCCTAAGATATTAGTCTTCATTATTATTATTACTACTACTTCTATTATTATCATGCATACAGCTAACGTTGTATTATACAGAAAATATTATTTTCCCCTACTAGAAATAAGACATCTCCGTACACTGAATAATGAAAATAAGTAGTAACTGACATACAGAGGCATGGATTTCTCTCTAAGATCCTTTTCTCTGTCTACAATAACTATAGTACCTGTCCATTAAGAAGTCCAGCAGGTATCTCAACAGAATTTCCAGCAATGACAACATGAACAATTTGAGATGCTATACCCTGCTCCTGTTTAATTGTCAACATTGACAAGTTAAAACTTTTCAATGTTACATAATTATGAGCACAGGACTTTGGGAGAAGAACAGGTTTACCATCTCATCTCCTAAATGCCCAGTAATATGATCAATGAGAAGCTGAAACTGAAGAGGGTTAGAGTTGCTGCTCCCAATACTTAACCCTGACACAAGAACAACATATTTGTCTTCCCCTGTTGAATCCAAATAAAAGCAATTGTTAAAGCCAATATTCTTAAGAAATTGGAAATTTTAGTAACAAAAAATGAAGAAATGAGAAGCAAAGGTGTATTGTTAAAATCAGTAAATGGAAAGGCTGTTATTGATCATTAGCATGTTAACAGAAGCAAGAGTATTATGACTGCATATAACCTTTTAAAGTTTGACAACATAAAGAGCACATCAAGAAACTAGTTTCTTTGCAGAAACTACAAAATCTTATGCCATTGAAAGGAAAGAAACTATATTAAGAGAGTGAAGCCGGGCGTGATATATGCTTGCTGGCTAATGAAATTCTCAAACACCACAACTTCCTAGCAGATAATATAAGACAACTCAAACAGCCCTTTATACAGGAAATTATAATTCTAATCCATGATCATACTCATTAATTCATCCATCTTAAAATAAGAAAGTGAGATGATGAGAAATCATAATCTGCCATGTTCTTTGCATGTGTTTTAATATCTTAGAAGCATTGCAGATGTGAATGATAGAGAAAATACTTGATTTAAGGGGCCGGTCTATTTGTGGTGGTAGGCCAGCTTCTAGAACATCCAGAACCAAAAAATCACCCACTCCAGATTCCTTTCCATGTAAAGCCACCACAACTCCTGTCACAGATGATGTTACCATAAAATCATCAAGTGCCAAACACAACCATTTGTATGAAAAGCAAGTTTTATTTCCATAAGAGCAAATATCATGAAGTAGCCAAGTGCAACCCATCAAAAAAATACAATATGGAAGGAAAAGTAAAGAGATTACAGATACCTAACATAATGAAGGAAAAGTAAAGAGATTACAGATACCTAACATAATGTTTTACAACAACTGTGGATAAGTTTTGTGAATTATGATACAGACCTGTTGCATATACAGAAGGCAAAATGAAATTCCCACCGAGCTTAACTCGCCCTTTTTCATCTTCCAAAACTAGATAATCATCTGAGTGAATGAAGTTATGAGGCTTCACAAGCGGAACTGTGGACCTCTGTAAATTATAGGCAGATAAATACAGCAGTGTAGCATATTACAGTCAAATTTCACAGACAGAAAAGCATAAGATTTATATAAAAAACACAAAGAAAAACCCAACTCCTACCTCCTTAGAATACTCATCAAGAACACGAGGTTTGAGCTTCATGTGTTTATAGAGGGTTCCAATAATGACACACTCCTTGCCCTCTTCCAATTCCAACACAGGGCACACTACACCAAACAGTAACCAGTAAATAATTGAAACCAAACTCAAACCTAAGGCACTCTGATATGACATACAAATATCAGATTAAAAAGTCATCCACCTTAAGTAGAAGTAGTAGTCATAACATTATTACTTTACTGTCACAATAAGAATAAATTATATTATTCTCCCATGAGGTTTGACTTACGGCCTGTTTATTTAAGCTATACTTGTACAACAAAAATACAAAAAAAAAACACTTCTCACACTTACATGTTTGTTTCGTTGAGTTGTTTTATTATTAAAAAAGAAGCTTAAAAAAAGCTGAAAAGCACAAGTACTTTACAAAGCTTTCACTAGAGATACTTTTAATAGTTGCAGCCAAATGCAAAACAGCTTCTGGTTTACATAAAACCTGTTTAACAAAACTCACTTTTTTAGAGTACTTTAAAATCACATTTTCTTAAAACTTCAACAACTAACTGGAAACACTCTTCTCATTCCAAAAGTAAAGCTCACGTCCCTAAGTCCACTTAATTAAAAGCATCACTACTTCTAGAGTAACTATGCAATGATAACACAAATGTAAAGGAATGTTGTAACCCACAAAGGTATCTCGTGCAGTGGCAAGGGCCACAACAGTCCAGGGGAGAGAACCACAATTCGACCCTGGATAAAAGGAAGTTTGACTACGTTCGGGGAAATAGTTTCATCTATGAAACGAAAAAACTAAGCATAACCAAAGTTTTAAATCTGGGTCCGTCATCATTACAAATACCGATATGTCAATATCTTGGGAGTCATCCAAAACGTATTGCAACCATAATTATGGCCGTATCAATCCTAAATGCTCCCATCGTCCAAAATGTAAAGGTTTTCGAACTTTCCGAAAAGGCTACTTATTTAAAACCTTGGGCATATAAGTCTAAACTAAAAGAGATATCAGTGTAATTTCCTCCTAAACAATGATAATGACAAGTAAGACAATAATTAAACTTAAAAATAAAAAAACATATAAAAAAGAGTAATAAATAGATAAAAGGTGGAATTAGGTTATAGGAAAAAGAGTAGGTACCAGGAGAAAGGGGTTTCCAATTAGAGACAAGAGAATGTAAGAGAGTACGCATCAAATTAAGACGAGCGAAGTAAATATGACTGTATTGTTGCCCTCTATATGTTTCTTTACCAATTTCATATGATTCATCCTGCAATGTTCAATTTTATTAAATCAAATTTAACTTAGTTACATAAATCAAACACAACAAAAATGAGAATAATAAATCGTGAGTCTAAGGAAGAAAGAGTAAGAGAAAGAGTAGTGAAACCAATAAGGCATAGGAACATTGCAATCTGTGAAGGTTTTTCTCTTTCTCCATTCCCATGGCGGGAAAAACTTGTTTCACTTCGAACACTCGTAACTCAGAACAAGAACTAGCACATTATATATAGAACGCTTCTTTTATACATTTATGTTATAAAGACGTAATATACACTGTTGTAAACATATGGGGATGTAGCTCAAATGGTAGAGCGCTCGCTTTGCATGCGAGAGGTACAGGGTTCGATCCCCTGCATCTCCATTTTTCATTTTTTATAACTAAAGATATAGATGACAATGAAATTAGTGCATTTTATATCCATTAGTCTACATTTTCATGTGGGTTTTAAAGTTTACTTATATTTGTATTTTTTCAATAATTAATATTAAAACTTGCACCAATAATAACTTGTATCTACACTTTTCTGTCATTATAGTTTATTTATAAAAATTTATTATGAAATAATAATAAAAAATTAATATAATTTATAATATTTCTTAGGGGAATAAAATTTATAATATTCTTAGGGGAATAAAATTTATAATATTTCTTAGGGGAATAAAATTATGGTATGTGGGTACCAATTACTCCCCCACACCCATTATAATTATCCTTTATGGATATTTATGTTGTAAGTATTTTGTCTTTTGCATAACATTTAGTTTCTCTTTTTTGGTACATAATAACATTTTGTTTCTTAAAACCACAAGAAATAGGTGCATTAAAAAATATTTTAATGGGATACTATTAAGTATTAATAGCAAAAATCAACCAAACAGTCAAAACTATAACTTTTATAAACATATAAATGAGAGGAGATTCCCTTACCCACTTTAAAAAACTTGTTTCACATTTTAGACATCGATTTTAAGGAAATCTAATAGTTTACATCTACTCGCTAATTTAAATCATTAGATTTTTCTAGTATTGATAACTAAGATGTGAAATGAGTTTCTCCTCCGATTGTTGATATATCATTATCACATCAAAAATTTATCATTATGTTATCTATGTTTAAATAGGAAATGAACTAGAAATATCATTTTGCACAACTAAATGTCAAAAATCCTTACTCAAAACCAGTGTTTAACCCATTTAAAATGATTGTTTATAAATTTTTCTAATTCATTTCATCCTATAAATTCTCCAAATTACTGCAGAGAAATTTCTGAATTTTTATTTCATTCTCAAGACATTACATCTTATTCTGCAATGAAGTAAATCATAATGCTACAATCTTGTTACTACTACCAATACCAGGTTCAACAAAATTATTCCCAATAAGCAAAGAACCTAACAATTGTGACCGAGGAAACTTATAACCTTAAACCAGACAACAATTGAGTAACAACAACTCTAATCATCAAGCTTATTGTTGTACCAGAACACACCTTTGCTCTCAGTAACTTGATCTGGTTCAACATAAACACACTCTCTTGCCTCTCTCCACACCGCCTTGAAAAATGGCGTCCCATCGAACCGATAATACTCGCCCAAAATTGGTTTAATTGCCTTTGTAGCCTCCATTGCATGATAATGTGGCATTGTTGAGAACAAGTGATGTGCTACATGTGTGTCTGTTATGTTATGGAAGACCTTGTTCAGAATTCCATAATCTCTGTCCACAGTTGCCAAAGCTCCTCTGAACCAGTCCCACTCGGACGAATCGTAGTGTGGCAATGCAGGGTGAGTGTGCTGCAAGAATGTGATCAACACCAAAAATCCATTCACCACTAGCAATGGAACTCCATAAACACACACAACCCATGCAAGCCCTTTTGCCATGACCAAATGGAATAGCCCATAGCATACAGCAAGTATTCCTGCATCAGATAGGTATATTTGGAGTCTTTCGCGGTCCGAGTAAATGGGACCATATGGGTCAAAGTGACAAGCAAACCTTTCGTAAGGCCTGCCCGAAACATTGAAAGCCAAGTATAGGGGCCAGCCAAGGGTAAGGGTGATAGTAAGTGTGATAAATCTGCCTAGTGGGTTGTTGTTAAGGTATTTAGAGTACCATTGGATACTTGATTTCTTTTTAGGCACAAAGACTTCATCCCGATCAAGAGATCCCGTGTTGGAGTGGTGGCGACGATGGCTGTATTTCCATGAAAAGTAAGGGACTAAAAGAGCCGAATGAAGAACAAAGCCGACAGTATCATCAAGCCACTGGTAATCACTAAATGCATGGTGGCCACACTCATGTGCAATGACCCAAACGCCAGTAAGGACACACCCTTGGATAGCCCAGTAGATAGGCCATGCCAATGAAGAGAAAGGACTAGGGAGTTGGTGGAAGTAATGTGTGGCAACATAATAGAGGATGGAGGCTATGGTGAGATCATAGACAACATAGGAGAAAGAGCGAAGAACGGAGCGCTGGAAACAGTGAGGTGGAATGGCCTTCTTTACTTGGCTAAGGCTGAATGGAGGTTTTTCGAAAGGGACTCGCTTCACGGAGTCATCCTCTGATTTTCTGCTGGGAGGAAGAACAGAGGTTCGGCCACCAGCTCCCATCTTCACACACAACCTGTAAATAACAATAACAGATCATTTTGTTAAAAGATTCCTCTAAGTAATATAAGCAGAGGTCTGCCATATCCAAGTGTATAATTTACAGGAACTAGAATAGCATCTAGGATTATCAGTAATAAGGGAATGGATCCTTGAGATTTAGACATGACAATGTTAGATGAAAAGAAAGATAAATGCAAAAACTAAACAAAGGGGTAATCAAATTTACAAAGGATGTTGAATATATTCAAGTGTTAAGTCGCACCGGATGAGAGAAAGGATTTATAAGTGAAAATTAACTGTTGTCTTGAGATTTTGGTTCAAGGTGTAGTATCTCTCTCCCGTGGCCCAGTAAGTAACAATGAGCGTCCCTGGTAGTCGGTACTCTCCAGTTACAAGTCCCAATATATATTAATTTTGCAGGACCCTGGGCTCATAATGATTTTGTATCTATCTCTTAAGACTTACAATGTTATGTGAAATATAACACAGGAAATTCACCCCTAACTGTAACCTATAATACTTTCAAAATGCATACAGAGTGAACATGTTTGATCTTTAAAGCAAGAGATCTAGACTTGTCATTCTCAAATGCCTAGAGAAATGATAGTAACCAAGTTGTTCTTCTAATTACTCTTTTCAGTTTCTTCATACTTCCCATGTGATATGAGAAAAGATAACAATACACGTTATCATGAGTCAACATATACATTAATTTAGCCCCAAAAAATCAGCAACTTGTCATAACTTATAGTATATTAGTAGTAAACTAGTAATCTCACCTTAAGGGAAAAGAAAACAATATCTAACAGAAAAGATTGCTTTGACCCATTATATTCTTATTCTTGTATTGGACTTACCACCATTTTTTTTCACTTGCACAAACAAACAAAACTGACCAAAAATTAAAACTAAGCAATAAACAAGTTCCAAGTTAGGTATGTAATTCAGTTTAAACTAAATTGATATAAGAGAAACAGTGCAGTGAAATGGATAGGGTTGAAGTTCAAAGTTTTTTTTTCCTATAGTTAAATATTTTGTTTTGATTTTAATCTTGATCCCAGAAAACTAACTTTTCCTAGTGCACTAATTGCTTAAGATACTTTTACACTATTAGATCAACAATTACTTGTTAATCTCATCCTCCTAAATATATAAATTTACACTTACACTACATGTTGAATCATTCATAATTTATTTTCAATAATCGTTAATTCTTCCAAAAGATGATATATTATTATATATAAATGTATAAATCTTTTACACTGACCTGACTATATATATATATATATATATATATATATATATATATATTTCGCTCCATTTATAGTCTCCACATGACTGAATCAATGAATTTAGCCCGTGCACCGAAAATATAAGTTGCCACACACCTACCAGCGTGGTCCACGCGTGACAATTAAGTATGTACTTTTTTTATGAAATTAATTAACCAGATCCGTGTTCAAAATGTATTTCTATTAAATAGAGCATAATTTAGTACTGCCACCAAAGTCCATAATTACACACATACAATTAATATATATAAACGATAAACTATATAACAATTATAGTAAATAAAAGCTAGGAATATCAGTCAAAATCAGACACATTAAGAATCCGAACCTGGTTATTGCAAATAAATTTACTATAATCATTATAATAAATATAATTTAGCTAGAATGTGGTTTACTTAGTTAATGAATGATTCAACCATTATACCAGTATGTCTAATGAGTTATGTTTTTTGTTGTGGAAAAAAGTATAGAACAATAATTATATAATATTTCTTTTCAAATAAAGTAGCCTAGATATTTTACACGAGCAAGCTAAGCATGTGTCAAGATTCACATGTTTCAAACACACCCAAAAATTCCACGTAGCTATGTGTATTTAATTGGAAAGTTCATTACTATAATAATTTAAAAATAATCCATACATCATCGACACATAATATAATATCAGTTTATATCATAAACCAAAATAAGATAAATATACAAAATAAATGGCATGAAAATAAAACTATGCTAAATTTCAAATCAGCTAGGTAGTTGTCAACAATAATTCCGTCGCATACTGAGATTTTTTTATAACATTAATGGGAATAGAGAATCAGAATATTCATATGGTCCCAATCAAATGGTCCAAATAAATATCAACTATGCATAAAAATAAATATCACTATCAGGCCATAGACTATGACAAAAAATATCTATGTAGCAATACATTTCATGCTCTTCTATGCATACCAAAATTAAAATAATAAATATAACAAATTCGTCCTTATGAAAAAAAATGCCTCCAATATTTATTTTATGTTGAAGGAGAAAATCTTGAAAATATTTATATGGTTATCAAAAATCTTAAATATACTGATTAAATAAATCTTAAAATAAAGTTGTTTTTTCTTCTACATTCATGACAGGATTTGTAAACTTATAACTTATTGTTATAGAAATCATTACTCTTAAACAAAATAAGTCACTAAAGTTTTTTTTTTAAATGGATTCAAAGTATTATTAATGAGGGACTCAAATAACTGAGTTAACCACGAAACGAGGAGGTTAATAAAACATTAACTAAAGATTTAGTTGCTGGTTAATAAAACTTTATTCACTATGAGTAAATAGAAATCACTAAAATTCAAAATATTAATGAAAAATATAAGATAATTTAGTCCCATTTAACTATAGTTCTGCCATTTTTTTAGACTGGAAAAAAACTCTGAAATATATACAGACGAAAAAAAATGTTCCTCAATAGATCTGAGAGAAACAATAAATTATAAACGTTGTGTACAAAGTACAGTTTTTTCTGTAATACTTACCTCTTGCATATAGAACAAATCTCTTTTAATGTGTGTTTATTACTCCAAACAAATCCTTATTATTAAAAATCAAATATTAACCTTTTGGTCATCATGGAATATGGAATATAGTGGAACCCCTTTTTTGTAAAAATTACAGCTTATTCAATTATTCAAGAGAATAAAGCAACCACATTATGTAAAAATAATTAGCAAAGTGGCCCCCAATAAAATCAGAAATTATAAAAAACAACCAAAAATCTTATTTTGAAGCATATATCTAAAACAACAAAGGAAACCAATGATAGTGTAAAGTGGAACTGTTAGATCTAATGCGAAAAGTGAATGAATAAAAGATTAAGATTTGAGATTCATTGCATCTAATAAGAGAGATTAAAAAATGGAGAGAAAAGATAAGAGGAAAAAAGGTACCTGAAAGAAAGAGAAAGAGAGAGAAGAAAGGGTTTATTGTGGTGGCGCTGAATGAAAGAATGTGTGAAGGAGAGGGAGTGAAAAGAAGGGGCAAAGAGTTTGAGGCGTAGAGAAGCTATATTTATTAAGCACCTGTGCCTAATTTCCCTATTAGGATTTAGTTTTTTTTATAATGTATAAGTTTATATATGATTAGTATATTATCTATCACTCAATTATATTATTTTCTTTTTAAAAAAAATAATAATGAATAAATATGAATGATGAATCATCGATCGTTTATAAAACTTTTACATTATTCGTATACATTTTTTGTTTTACTTTTTTAGTGTAAGTATGAAATTTGTATTTTGTAGATTTTGTTTTTAGTCATTGATGATTATGAGATTGTATTTTAATCATTTTATCATATTAATACTTCTAGTTTCATTTATGAAGTTTTAGGTTAGATACATAGTTTAATGAAATTATTAGATAATGTAAAAATAGTGAAATATATATGTAAGACAGTATAAAAAATTTCTACACAATTGTTACATTATTCACTATTTAGTTAGATGTTAGATATTTATATAACAGCAAGTGTACCGTATCGAGCAAGTAATAAAATCCGGTAAGGTACCAGGTTATCGTCTTCAGGGAGCGGAGTGAATTTATACTAATTCCTACAAGAATCAATTGAGCAACTATGTACAAGATTTGGTTGATAAATTTGCATTGGTTTTGAATAATAATAACTTAAGTAAACGATTTTAGATAATAAAACAAAATGGTCGGGATCGAAACTCATCATTCTTTCCCTTTATACATCCATGGATTCAATTCTTAATAACTTGTGAAGTTACTGAATTTGCCGCACATTTTCATAAATCATGAATCACATCAGTCCCCTGAATGTAACATTCCTAAGTAATCACTCAACTTCCAATTCCTCAAATAATTGGATGACTAAGTAACATTAAACTCAAATGTAAAAGCAATTCATACATCATTGTCCATCCCTAGATCAATTATGTAGGAAGAAAGACAATTCAGATCCAGTAACTTGAACCTTTAATCGTGAATTCAGTAGTTAATTGAAATCATGCAATAAATATGGAACAACTTTCCAAAATCAAATAACATTAAGATAGAATTGAATCCAGGAGTACAAAAGTTTAAGAAGATTACATTTCGATTCCCAACTACGAAGAACTAGCCACTCGTTCTCGCTATTACAACGCCTAAATCATGAACTAATACAAAGAAAGTGTGTAATAGAATCGTTTCCACGATTTCTATCTTCTTCCTCCTCTATTTCGTGCCAGATTTCTTTTCCAAAAATGAGTGAATAATCCCTTTCCATTCTGAAACCGCTACTTCTACTTCCAACTTCCATTCTCGCGCCCAAGCTAAAGATTCTCGCTTGGGCGAGGATCCAAGAGATTCCCAGGCTTGAGCACCTCGCTTGGGTCAGGTGTCCTTCGCTTGAGCGAAGATCAACAGAAGCAATTGGTCAATTGTCGCCCATTACCTCGCTTGAGCTAGGACCCCTCGCTTGGGCGAGAGTCCTTCGCTTGAGCGAGAGGCATCAGGTATTTTGGTGCTTTTTCTCTTATTTGTCGCTTGAGCGACTCTTTCCTCGCTTAGGCGAGACTTGCAGTATTCAGAATCTTCACCCTTCTTCTTTTTCTCCTCTTTTCTTTATTTATTAACCTGAAACAACAAAAACACAATAAATTCCTAAATAGAGCAAAATTAACTAAGTTATCAGGAACTGTACACAATTATAACACAAATGCATACTAAGTGCCCACAAATCATGTACAATTTTATTACAATTTGGCACTTAACATTAGATTATTTTTTGAAGAGTCAATAATAATTAAATATAATGATGAACAATACATCAATAATATATAAAACACATTTATTATTAGTGCTTATATTTTTGTCTCATATAAAAATTGTTATGATATATATAAACAACCTTATTTAAATCTTTATTAAAAGTTCCTTAGGGGTGAAAGGAGATATAAAGGTGAAATGAAGACCAATAAGTAAAAATATGATTTAAAAATAGAATGTAAATGTGTGTTTGGATTTCTAAATTAATAAAATATTTAGAAAACATGTAAAAATCAAAACATATGCAACAAATGAGTATCTAACCGGTGTAAGTCTCTCATCTAACCAGTTTTGTATCAAAATCGGGTTGACTCAGTTAGTTGGATCGGCCAAATCAATCAATTTTAAGACAAACAAATCAATATTGTTTTTAGGTGAAAAATCAAGTATTTTTAACTTATGTAGTTATGTTTATCATTTGTTAGCTTACCTTATAGAAAAAGTTTTGTTGCATAATTAAATTTTAAATTTATTGTACGTTTTTGTTGTAGATAAAACATAGTTTATATGTTGTTTGATGATATTTTCAATTTTTTTGTATCATTTTATAGTAGTAAAATCTTTTAAGTTGGTTGTTTAATTAGATATGTTAATATTTTTAAATTTGGAACATACAATTATTAAATATTGTTATATAGTATTATGACTTTTTAGAATTTTTAATGTAAACTGAGTTAATCGGTCCAACCATTGACCCACTGGTAGACTAGTGACTCATTAACTCAATGCCTATCTAAGTCATTTATCAATCTAAGTTTAATAACATTCTTACCATCCATCAGTAATTAAATTTATCATATTAAAAATGCAAAATATAATTATTATTATCTAATAAATATTTCATCATATCAGAAATCAGGATGTTATTGTTAGGGTTCTTTCATATGGAAGATAACAATATAAATTAGGATTCTCTCTAAAAATAAATATTAAATATTGTATACTTTTATCTTTTATTTATAATCATTTTCCATCTGATTACTATCTCTCACTTTAAACAAAATCATTTCCACCACTTACATTTTTTTATATAAAAAGCAACTTCATCAGTTAAGAACTTTTTAATATAAAAAATTGTAAGCTTAACTTATATATTCTCTATTCAAATTTATTCTATATGCGGCTGGACAGTTATTATTAATATGTGTTGAATGCTGAAATGTTTATATCTATTTATCTATTATTTATTCTATATAATAATGCAATAAATATCCAATTAACTATCTTAAAATTTTCTCGAATAAATTTAGTCCGGACAAAAAATAAAATCACAACTGAGGAATGACAGAATTCACAGAAACACCAATTATCAAGCTGAAATATTCATATCTATTTTTTTCAATTTAATTTAGTCAGTACAAAAAATAATGTCATAGGTGATTCCTTAAAATTTTGTCATATCATAATTCTATTTTATGAGATAAATTACTCTCCTTAATTTTGTTATGGGAGCATATCCTCTGTCACATAGTCTATACCGTTTTATATACTATTTTATTCTCATTGGTCAAAATATAAAATTAATATATTTAATTTTTATTTTACTTTTTGACTAATGAGAAATGATAAGCATATGAAGTGATACAAATTTTGGGACTCCCAAATATCCTTGATGTGTGGCTCTCTTGACCTAATAATTTATTTAATATGTGGTTAAACTAATATTGAGAAAAAACATTTATACAGTGATAATATATGAGTTTTATATATTATTGTATTATTCATTATTCATATTTAATCAATATTGATTTTTAAAATTCAAATATATGATAGATAATATAATAACTGTGCATAAATCTTTATAACGTGACAATGTATAGATATTACACTATCTAATCTTCTATAATTGTTTATTCCCATCAGATAGGGCTGACAATGAATCGAACCAACTCGGTATCCGTTCGAAACTCGACTTGTAATTTAGTTTGATAAACTTGGTTCAAGAACCAAATGAACCGGACTTGAGCTGAAAACTAAGCTCGTTAAATAAACGAGCCGAACTTGAGCTGAATACAGTTCGACTATATATATATATATATGCTTATGTTAGAAATTTCCTTATGATTGGTGAAATACCAATCCTAAAATCTCGAATCTCATGATTCTCACATATAATATAAAACAATTGTGCAAAGTCATATCTAGATCCATGTTCTCAGATCTACTCCGTTGATATACCTTTTGAGAGAGTTTTGGTATGATGACCTTCCTCAACCAAATCCTTAATTCCTTTTTGGGACATTCGTTTTCTTTTTGATGGGAGAGGTGAAAACTATTTGTGATTTGGTGTGTTGGGGGCCATAATCGTTCCTTATGTGTTAACTTATAGGGTTCCCATTATCTCATATAGGTCAACCATTTGGGTATCCACTCATTAAGTCCATATCATTTATCAGTTTCAGAAGTCTTATAGATTGTCAATAATTAAATCACTTATTTAGTAACCCAAAATAAATAGTCGATATGATTGTATTAAATATATGACGCCGACCTTAATTAGAAATTATGAATTTCTAACAATCTCCCACTTGGGCGTCATATTTTTCCTGAAACAATTATATCACATATTCTTTAGGCGCACATCCATATGCTATTTATATTTAGACTTCTCCTTAATACAATCTGGTTCATCTCATATATCAACTATGGAACCACTGCATCCTTCATCACATTCAAGTGTGACTCGACCACGATGATCACCACACTAATATACTAAATGACATAGATCAAATATGAATGAGTTACATGGAAATTTCATGCAATGTGATCTCAAACATGTCTATTTCCAACTGGTCTTTCTTTATTCTTTGGTGAGATCAATCCAAAGTCTTTAATTGCAACACAATAGTTACAATACACAAGTTCAAAATAGAACTATAAACCATCAACTTTATTATGCATAAAATTGTATATAACATCCAAAGTAAATGATAAAACATATAGACTCTCATTAACTAAGCTATCTTAAGGAGCAATAATCATATGAGCAATATGCTCATGAAATACTTTAGGTACCAAACCCTTAGCCAATTGATCAGCTAGCATAAAATTTGTCCCTATATGTTCTATGGTCCAATGACAAAATTTCCGCAACCATATGTCGTGGCCTAATGTTTCAAAACAAATCATGAACTCCATAACCATGGTTGAAGGAGCTATGAACGTCTATCTAGCAGACTTCCAAGAGATAACACCTTCAGCCAATATAAACACATATCTAGAGGTAGAGTGTCTACTGTCTAGACATCCAAAAATCAGAGTCGGAGTACCTAATGATCTCTAAATTCTCAAACCTCCGATAAGTGAGCATTTACTCCTTTATTCTCTTTAAGTAACACATAACCCGTTTGACTGCCTTCCACTGATACATTACATGACTGCTCAAATATCTTTCTAAAATCTCATGACAAACGCTATGTCAGGACGTGTACAAACTCGAGCATAAATTAGACTTCCTACTGCAGATGCATAAGGAATCTTTTGCATTTCATATATTTCAAGGTCATTTTAGGGCAGTTCAAGGCTTAACTTGTCTCCCTTAGCTATAGGGGTATCCCCTGGTTTACGTTCTTTCATGCCAAATCTATCTAGGACTTTACCTTTATAGCTTTCTTATGATAACCTTTATAGCTTCCCTAAGATCTTTCATTTCAAAATTATTGGTTAGAAATCTCTTGGTCTTATGTAATAGTTTCATATCACTACTAGCAAGCAGTATGTCATCGACATATAATATCAGGAAGATAAATTTACTCCCACTGAACTTATGGTATATGTAAGATAATTTGAATTGCTCATTTCTCATTCATTGGCAATTGATATAAATACAAAAGCAATATCACAAAAGTCAACTATCTAATTATGCACAACATAATTAGAGGAAACTAATTAGCTAATTACAGGAAAGGAAATATACTAATATCCTATTGTATCATACTAATTAGCTAATTATAGTAAAGGAAGGATACTAATATCCTATTCTATCTTACCCCCGCAGTCGAAGCGGGAGGTTCATAGACACATAGACTAGTCCGAAAATCATCAAATAGAACCCGAGGGAGGCCTTTGGTGAAAATGTCGGCAATCTGATGACGGGAAGGAACATGAAGTACGCGTGCCTGACCACGAGCAACTTTTTCTCGGACAAAATGAATATCCATCTCAATATGTTTTGTACGCTGATGCTGCACTGGATTGCTAGAAAGGTAAATAGCACTAATATTGTCACAGTATACCAAAGTAGCCTGATTAAGAGGAAAATGAAGCTCCAAGATAAGATTGCGGAGCCAACAGGATTCAGAGACAACATTTGCAACACCCTTGTACTCAGCCTCGGCACTAGAGCGAGAGAGGGTAGGTTGGCGCTTAGCAGACCAGGAGATGAGGTTGTCACCAAGAAAAACACAATAACCAGACGTGGAGCGTCGGCTGTCAGGACATCCACCCCAATCAGCATCAGTGTAAGAGACAATTTTCTCAATGGGCGTTGGATAGAGATGAAAACCATAATGTAGGGTGCCCTGAACATAACGAAGGATGTGTTTCAATGCAAGCATGTGGTCAGTGCAAGGAGCATGTGAAGGTGAGATACTGAAGAGCTCTTGCAAGACTGTTATATGTGGTGGGATCCTTGTATGGAGTGCCGGAGGAGGTACTGAGCTTCTGTTTGGTGTCAACCGGAGTAGCAGAAGAGTTGCAGGAGGTCATGCCTGCCCGAGCAATAATCTCACTAGCATAAGTGCTCTGACTGAGGAAAAGACCACCTGTGTGGCTGGTTACTGCAATACCCAGGAAGTAACTCAGAGGACCTAGATCCTTCATAGCAAATTCAGAGGCAAGCAATGTCATGATAGATTTGCGAAATTCATTGGAAGAGGTAATGAGAATGATGTCATCAACATAAAGAAGGATGTATGCCATGTTAGAACCACCCCGGTGGATGAAGAGAGAGTGATCTGATACACTATGTTGGAACCCAATGGTAGAGACATAGTCAGCGAATCGCTGGTACCAGGCACGAGGCGCTTGCTTCATACCATAGAGAGATTTGCGTAGACGACAAACATAATCAGGGTGACGAGAGTCACAGAAACCCAATGGTTGATGCATGTATACAGTCTCATGAAGATCTCCATGTAGGAATGCATTCTGAACATCCAACTGATGAATATGCCAGGATTTGGAGAGAGCAATGGTGAGAACTGTGCAAATTGTCGCCGGTTTCACCACAGGACTGAAAGTCTCAGCACAATCCACACCTGCAATTTGAGACCTGCCATCACCTACAAGACGAGGCTTATAACGCTCAAAACAACCATTAGATTTCTTTTTATGCCGAAAAATTCACACGCATCGAATAACATTAGCATCGCAAGGTCGAGGAACCAAATCCCACGTATTATTTCTAATAAGAGCATTAAATTCAGACTGCATGGCGGATTTCCAATTTGGGTCCGATAAGGCAAGTTTAGGGTTTTTGGGAAGGGTAGAAATTGGGGAATTATCAATGGTAAGTGAAAGGTTAAAAAGCTTTTTGGGTTTGGAAATACCTGTCATGCTACGGGTGGCCATTGTCCGAGTAGGAGGAGCAGGCTGGGCTAATGATGTAGGTGGCAGAGAGGTATCAGAATGATTCGAGGGACAAGGGAGGCTTGATGGTGGCATGGGGCGTGAGTCAAGTGGAGAAGTGGTCGAGTGATGAATTATGGAGGGATGTATATCATCAGTGAAACAATCATAGGTAGAGGTGGGTAGTGATGTCATGTGTTTGAAGGGAAAGTGGGTCTCATAAAAAATGACATGTCGGGCAATGATGACCTTTCTGTGTGACAAATCAAAACATTTATAACCTCTGTGATTCTGTGGATACCCTAAGAAGACACACGGAGTTGAGCGTGATTGAAGTTTGTTGATGCTATTGGAAGGATGCAATGGATAACAAAGACAACAAAAAATACGAAGGTGTGTGTAGGTAGGATCTCGATGATATAGGAGTTGAGTAGGAGATTGATTTGACAAGGCTTTCCGGGGAAGGATATTGAGGAGATAAGTGGCCATTTGAAGAACATGATGCCAAAATGAGGGAGGAATAGAGGAATGCGCTAGAAGAGTACGGATCATGTTGTTAATAGTGCATATTGTGCGTTCCGCTTTGCCATTTTGAGAAGATGTGTGAGGGTAAGAGAAACCAAAAATAAGACCATTAGCAACACAATATTTATGAAATAGCGCATTATCGTATTCATGGCCATTGTCGCGTTGTAAACATTTAACTTTTTGCGCAAATTGTATTTGAATTTGATTAGTGAGAACGGTGAACATTTCGAAAACTTGAGATTTGTTACCTAAAGGAAAAGTGCATAGGAAATCTGAGTAATCATCCAAAAATAAGACATAATAACGATGACCAGAAGAACTTAAAACAGGTGATGTCCAAATATCACTATGTAAAATATCAAACGGCATCAAAGTAGCATTCATGGATGAATCAAAAGGTAATTTAACTTGTTTGCCAAAAACACAAGTATCACAAAGTGTTGTTGAATTTAAATGTTCACATGCAATGAACTTGTGCATATGAAGAAATTTTAAAGCAGAAGAACTAGGATGGCCAAGACGACTATGCCAGACACTAGGAGCAAGACCAGCAAAATGAGTAGGATGGGTGACTGGATAGAGGTCGCCAACACTATCATATCACAGAAGAGGGATCCCCGTCTTGAAGTCAGTGACCGAGAACCCAAAAGGATCAAATGAAATAGAAATATTATTGTCAGTAGTGAGTTGTCGAACAGAAATTAAATTTTTAATAATATGCGGTGTGTGCAAGACATGGTTAAGGTTAAGATGTTTGTGGTGGTTTGAGGTAGGTATGGTTGTGTGACCGGCGCCCTGAATTGGAATACCCTAACCACTACCAACAATCAGTTTCTGATTTAAATGACTCAAAGTAGAATAGGACGAGAGATTACCTTGTGATGCAGCAGCGTGTGATGAGGCGCCAGTGTCCATGTACCAAGTGTTGTATGGAGGAGTGAGTGACATGGTGTGCATAGTAGTGGCAATGTCAGTGGGTTCGTGGCTAGCTGTAGCGGTGTGAGCCTGAGGACGTGTACCTAGGATGTCTGGTTGCCTCGAAGTATCGATGGGTCGAGTCCATTGAGATGAGGGATAAGGACATGGAGGCATAGCCCAAGGGGGGGGGGGGCAAGTCCAACCCCAGGGATTCCAAGAAGCCCATGGAGGTGGTTGCCATGGCAGTGAGGGAGCTGCAGCCGAGGAACCATAGGTACCATTGTACCGGGAGCCACTGCACTGATCACGCCCACTATAACGGCCCTGATTACTGCGATTGCGGTTAGATCCAGAGCGGTTGTTGGCGTGACGATTGGAGCGTTGCTGAGAAGAGTCATCGGGGTCCCTGGACGCAGTAGTGTGCAAAGCTGTATGAGAGGCAGTGCTTGGCATTTTTGCCAAGCCGGATTCCTCCAAGGTGAGCATGGAGCGAGCCTGGAAGAAGGAAGGCAAGGGGTTGCTCTGGCGGATCAAAGTAGCAACAAAAATAGGCTTCAAAGCTAATAGGGTTTCAATATGAGATTAAGTATCGGAGTGGTACCTCTAATCGAGTTGCTAATGCACTTTCTCGTTGTCATAGTGTGGATCCACCTATGTTCTTGGCCATCTCATCCCCATGTCCTCTAATCATGGATCAGTTGTGCACTTATTATGCTATTCTATAAGGTCAGGCCCTTACACAAAAGCAGAGTTCTGGTTAAACATTGAATGCAAGGTTTCATTTTTCCCAAGGTTTGTTATTTTTTAATAAGAAGATTTTTGTACCTGACATACCAACAGTGCAAAATTCTTTGGTCAAGGAATTTCATGAAACCCTCCTAGCCGAACATTCAGGGTGGAAACCGACACTATGTCGGCTAACTGCCTCCTTCTATTGGCGTGGACTTGCCAAAGATGGAAAGAGTCATATTCCCTTCTACTCTATTCGTCAATACAATAAGTATTTTCCAAAGATGTATTCGAGGTTTTATAGCCGTTAAAAATTCTAGATCGAGTTTGAGAGCACTTATTTATAGATTTTATAACGCATTTACCTACTTCTCAATGGCACACAATCATCTTGGTGATTGTGGATCGACTGACAAAATATGCTCATTACATTGTACTTCCCCCCAAGTTCACAGCCGAGACTATCGCTCATCATTTGTAAATAATATATGTCGGCTTCATGGTATTCCTAAATCAATAGTGTCACGTAGAGAAAAAAATATTTCATAATGCATTTTAGAAAGAATTTTTTAATCTCTTGGGAACTAAATTGTATTACTGAAGGTTAATATGCATGTTCATAACATACACTGCGGAAAATTATGGATCTACCTGTGTTAAAATATGCATACACTATAATAGTTTAGACAAAATGGTTTATAAAATTACCTCAGGAGATTACGATGGCTTTCGAAAATTATCCTTCAAAAGTATGAAGGTCCTACACGCGTATCCACACCGAGATCAATCTTTGTTGTATCAACACTTGATTCGTGAAAAAAAAACCAACTCAAAACTACTATATTTCAAACAACCCAAAAATTAGGATACAAACTTTTTTCTTTTGTGTGTGTATGTAATCACACGTGAGGTTTGGTTTATATAAAATCTCCCTCAAACAATTTAGTGCCAATTAATCACACATTAATTTAGCATAAAATTAAAACTTCATGAATCCATTTAATGACAATTAATCACTCATCAATTCACCATAATTTTTTGGTTTTCAAAACTGACTATCAGTTTTAAACATTTGAAATATTACAATTAAGTCACACTTAATTATATTAAAGATGATTGAATAATATTATTTGTATTTTCGGTGCTAGCAAAAAATACAATAATATTCCACTTAAAAGTAAATATACAAAATTAAACTATTTAATTTAATCAATGATATTTTCTTGTCCAACAAAAATCAGAACACTCGTTAATATGTGACCCCATAGGTTCATTACTAAACCGTAGTAAATTAACTCATTAATTTACTAATCAAGGTTGGCATCTAGTAACACTCCTTAACGACCGGATAGAAATGAAGTAATATCTTTTACTTTAAAATCATTAGAAGACTAATATAATATTTCCTTCCATCTTTACAACTCTGTGTTAACTCTAGAATGTGGTATAATTGTCAAATTCTAATAAGTTAACTCGTCGTGAATGACTTAAGAAACTCATTTCTTCATTCATTCAATATAAAATATGATAATCTCAACATGAATTGCACCCAATAATCATTCAACTAATATCATAAGGCATTAGGTGTCCGATATCAAAATATAATAAATAACTTGTTAATTACTATGATAATCTCAAAGTCTAAGGAAAATACATATTTCTTCACAAGAATATCCTATTGACAATTCAAAGGTAATATATTAACCATTAGGAATTCTCCTTTGAGTCAGTTCAATGGTCATATCTCTATATGCACCATTTATATGTGTTATTTAATAAATGAGATATATTAATCATTATCTAATAAAGACCATTACACATATATTGATCTATCCGGATTAATAGTATCCTAAGCTCAATAATCCTATGATCAAGAACGATTTGGATTAAAATTATAAAAGATTTATTTCTCATTATTATAATCTCTATTATAATAATAAATCTCTAATTTTAATCAAAGATCTTTCATATTAATTATTTTGATATATAATGAATATGATATTAAGATGATAATACATATAACTTTATTATTATAAACATGACAAATTTGTTCTTGGGCATACATTATATCCCAATAATTACAATAGTGCTTACCATCCACAATCGGATGGCTAAATAGAAGTGGTTATCCGCTACCTGCAGACGAAAAATTCACTTCGATGGTGCACCTTGACCAAAAAATTACAGTCTTGGTGCACCATTTTGAATAATTACATATGTAGTGTACTTTTGCTTTTTCTCTTACATAACTCGGCCGCCATTCAAGAGTTTTTTTAATTGTTACTCCCCTAAATCGCCAATATAGGGGGAGTATTACATTTTTTTTTCTCTCTACCCCTAAATCGGCAATAAGGGGAGTTTGTTTTTATATATATTTTTTCTCTCCCCTAAATCGACAATTGGGGGG
>NC_032012.1:14731535-14757710 GCF_001865875.1 Lupinus angustifolius
GAGTTTTTTTTATGCTCTCCCCCTAAATCGGCTATGGAGGGGGTTGTTATTTTTATTTTATCCATCCCCCCAAATTGACAATATAGAGCGAGTTTTTTGTTATAAATTTTTCCGCCAAACCCTAACCCTATGTATACACCCACAATTCTCAATACCTTTTTACAAACATTTCTCTACTCTCTCAACAGACTCAACTTTCTTTCAAGTGAGATATTTCATTCATATATTTTAGAGGTTAGTATATCATTCAATTACTATATTTTATCTCATTCTTTTATGTTTAGAATATTTAATTATTACAAATTATTGTTTTAATGTTATTAATTGTTAAATGTAGATGTCTATTGTGAGAGATATTGTTACTGATTTTAGTGATGAAGAGGATATTGGAATGTGTAGTGATGAGGAGGAGGTTCAGTTTGGTGATGGTTCATCTTGTAGTATGACATATACTACTCCATCATCATTTTTCCGTAACACAAATTTTGAAGTTGGTCATGATTTTGGACATACAACTGACTTAACGAATGAACCAAACGAATTTGAGTTGAGAAGTTGAATTGAACAGTTCACGAACTTCAATCGAGCAAAATTTGATTCGAAAATTTAACTCATTTTGAACTCAAGTCTTAGACATGAGGAACTTCTCTAATTCCAAAAATCTAGAAGTAATTGGCTCATCTATGAGGGTAGGAACACTCGATTCTTCCATCCTCTCATGACCATTAAGAGGAGGAAGAGACACATGTTAATATTATAGAACGATGAAGGTATGTGGATTCATTACTCAGACCTACTAGAAAACATGGCTATCTCATTTTATATGAACTTATATTATGAGGATAGTGTTGTATCTGTTTCTGTCTCTCAGGCTGTTTTCCCTAACTAGATGCAAACCAGATTGCCATGCTTGGTGCAACGGTCACTGATGAGGAGATTAGAAGAGCAAACTTTAGGATTGGGGCTATAAAGCTCCAAGTAAGGATGAAATCCAAGCTTTATTCTATCAGAGTAAATGAAACTTGGAAAGTGCGAAGCTATGTGAATTAGTGAAAAAGCTTTTCATTAACCCAAGCCTGGTGGGTGAGTTGAATGAGACCTTAATCACCCTCATTCCTAAAATGGATCAAGCCAACCATTTGAAACACTTCCAGTCATTAAAATCATCGCCTCTAGATTAGGACGTGTAATGCAACACCTATCATGGCCTCGTCAAAGAAGTTTTATCCTTGATCGATAGAGCAGTGTTAATATAATCATTACTCAGGAGGTTATTCATTCCATGAACAACAAGAGAGGGAAGATTGGGTATATGGCTATTGAAATCGATTTCGAGAAAGCCTATGACAAAAGATGATGAAGTTTGGTGAAGGACACCTCAGAGAGAAGTATTAGGCAAGGTGACCCTATTTCTCCATACATTTTTGTGCTTTGAATGGAACAATTATCTTAGTTGATTTGGACTGATAATAAAGCTGGCTTGTGGAGACCGGTCAAAATTTGTAGGAATGAGCCTTCCCTCACACATTTTGCCATCGGTGATGGTTTAATCCTTTTTTGTTGAAGCTAATTTGTCACGGGTTGAAGTTATCTCCACTTGCCTTGATTTATTTTGCAAGATTTCTGGCCACAAGTTTAACAAAGACAAAACTTGTATCTTTTTTTCGAAGAATGTTCATGAAAACATCTGACACCAAATCTATAATGAGTTCGAGTTCAACAAAACTAGTGACTTGGGGAAATACTTTGGTGTATCTATCCAACACTTGGGTTAAAGGAGTGGTTACAATTATATATTGGAAAATTCTGAACGACGTCTACGCAATTGGAAATGCATACAACTCTTTTTTGTTGGAAGGCTAACCTTAAGAAAATCGCTATTCAAGCCCTTTCGTCTTATATGATGAAAAGAACTCCTCTCCCTATCTCTATTTATGATGGACTAGACAAAAATTTACAAATCATTCATTTGGGGTGAGGAATCCACTAATGTGAAGTCTCATTGGGTGATTTGGGATGTAATGTGTAGACCCAAGAAATTAGGAGGCCTAAGTATCAAACAGTAGCTTTTAGTCAATCATAACTTCATGGTGAAATTGGTTTGGAAGGTTATAAATAATAGGGAGGAGCTTTAGGTCAAAGTCCTGCGAGCAAAATATAAATGTGGCAATGATATGATCTCAACTATATCAAAGTCTTCGAGGGAATCATATCTCTATAAATGACTCATAAAAGGTTGGTCTCTACTGCAAGATAATATGCGCTAGAGACTTGGAAATGGCATATTTCTGAATTTCTGGAAGGATATGTGAGTTCCAAATGAAGGTGCATAGGAAAGTTTGTTTTGAGACCAGAGGAGAAACATGTTGTCGTCGATTAAGGTTTCTGATTTCCTAGATGACAACAAGGATTGTAATTTTAGACTCCTATATGACACAATTTCAGTGGACATTACCAGTAAAATTGTGGCATTACGTCCACCTATGTAGCAAAATTTTGACGACAATGTGGTGTGGTTGGGCTCAAAAGACAACTCCTTATTATTTGCTTCAGCATACTCAAGCATCGCATGACATCTAGGGATACCTCTCCTTACTTTGGAAGTAGATATTTGGATATGGAAAGGCCCTTATAGAATCAATTAATCTTTTATTGTGGCAATTAGTTAGTAATGGACTTCCAATAAATAAGCAATGTAATAGGAACTATCAATAGAAAAATGCAATAAGATAGAAACAACAACTAAGAAGTTAACAGAAGATAAAAAAAAGTTATACTGGAAATATATTTCATCACAGTTGGCTGCTGAATAAGATACTAATAGCAACATTGAGGGAAATTAGGGTAATACAGTTATTGGGCTACATCAGTACAAGGTCCAATACTTTAATAAAAACAACCCAACATTAATTAATTAATTATAATCAGACATCCAAGTGGGTTTCCTCTTCACCCGAATGGGCCTAGACGAATGGGCTTCAATTGGAGTCTCATCATTGCCCACTCCTTCAAGTGTGACCTTGTCCTCAAGGTCAATTAATTTGGCTGGAATATAGGCTGGATTCGGTCCCTGTGATAGCTATTTTTGGGAGGGAAATTGAATTGAATCAGATGGTGGAGATTGCCTTGGAGCCAAAATCTTGGGTTGAATGGATGGCCCGATTGAAGGAGCCGTTTGGGCATTTAATGTCGCACTGTCCAATGCAAGTGGGGCCTCTGGAGCATTAATGGTTGTACCCTGGAACGGGTTGGACCATTGGATGGAATTGTGCCTTTTTGAATTGGACGGTCCCAAGGGGGAACCGTGTGGGAACCGTGTAGTTACACTGCCAATGAATCTGCATTAATAGCCTTGACTGCTGTGCCAACTACCCCATTTTGATCCAAGGGATACGAATCAATCTTCCCATCAAACGGTGATGCGGAATTTGAGCCATGAAAAGCACTAGATGGCACGTGAAGCCCATCTAAGTCAGCTAGGGAAGTATTATTTGGAGTCCCTTTTTGAACTAAGTACTCAGTGTTGTACTTTGTGTCCATCCCAATCTTTTCTTTCACCATGTCTTCTTTATACTGTCCAGAAGAAACATTTGGAACCCAAGTCCCTCCCAAGGCTATATCTTGGTCACCTACAATCCCATCTTGAGAGAACACCTGTAATTCTTCTTCTAGAATCGATGCCCTCTGGCCGTGAGGGTCACCATGGAACCGGCGAAGCAGTGAAACGTGGAATACCGGGTGGATCTTCGCTGTCTCCGGTAAAACAAGTTCATATGCAACGGGCCCTACACACCTTTTAATCTGAAACGGTCCATAATATCTTTTGAAAAGTTTGTTGGAAGTCCGTTTAGCTACGGATTGTTGACGGTAAGGCTGGAGTTTCAGTAAGACCCACTCGTCGGGAACAAAGGTAATGTCCTTCCGACCCGAGTTTGCATGTTGTTTCATTCTATGTTGTGCATGTCTCAGATTTTGTTTCAACTGTGCTAAAACCATTGTTCTTTCGATTAAGGTGTCCCAGACAGCCGAGTTGGAGGTAGATCCACTAAGACCATCACGAATACTCGGTGGAGTACAGCCATACAGAGCCTCAAAGGGTGACACATGCAAGGAAGAATGAGTACTGCTGTTATACCAGTATTCGGCCATGGATAAGTGGGTGTGCCACTTTTTCGGTTGAGATCCTGAAAAACACCGAATATAAGTTTGGAGGCATCGATTGACAACCTCTGTCTGGCCATCAGACTGTGGATGATATGTTGTGTTGTAACAAAGTTTCGTCCCCAAAAGCCGGAAGAGCTCCTTCCAGAACCGACTCAAGAATAGCTTATCACGGTCTGAAACTATTGTCTTCGGTATACCGTGCAAACGAAAGATTTCATTTAAGAACCGAAGAGCCAATGCCTCTACTGTGAACTTTGATGGTAACGCAACAAAGTGAGCATACTTCGTTAGCCTATCCACAACCACCCATATCACAGTGTGACCTTGGGATGGTGGTAAGTTGGTGATAAAATCCATAGATAATTCATCCCAAACTTTTTCTGGAATATTTAACGGTTGAAGTAATCCTTGACTCTTTTGTGGCAGGTATTTGTTATAGTGGCATGTTGCACAACGCCGAATGTAGAGCTTAAGTTCTTTGGCAACCCCTATCCAATGATACGCCGTTGTGAGGCGTGTTAGGGACGGTTTTAGCCCAGAATGCCCTACACTGGGTGTTTCATGAAACTCCCGAATAATGGTTGCACGCAGGTCCTGGAAATATGGTATGTAAATGCGATTTCGAAAAAAAAAAGAATACCTTGTGATATGTGGAAATCGTTTGTTGAAATACCAGTCTCATGATTTTGCAGTAATTATTTTCCTGTCGGGGTGGAGTAGTTGTAGCGCAGAGTGTCAATGATTTTCGGAAGTGGAGAGGAGATGGCGAGGAGGACATCCGGTTCTTCACTGTGACAACGATTCAGGCCATCAGCAACTCTATTTGAGGTACCTGGTCGGTACTTGATCTCATATTCAAATCTGATTAATTTAGTTGCCCATTTTTGTTGTTCTGATGTATGGAACCCTTGTGTCATCAAATGTTTTAGACTTTGCTGGTTTGTATAGATAACAAAATTTCTCTCAATCAGATATTGATGCCATTTCTTGACAGATTTCGTCATAGCGTACATCTCGCGGACATATGCTGAGGAGTTTTGCATTCGGACTGGCATCTTTTTACTGAAGAATGCTAAAGGATGGCCCTCTTGTGACAACACTGCGCCAATCGCTACCGTTGAAGCATCAGTTTCCACTACAAACTGTTTAGTGAAATTTGGGAGTTGTAACACTAGGGTGGTAGTCCTAGTTTCTTTGAGTTTTGTAAAGGCCTGTTGTGCCTGTGTACTCCATGTAAATTGCTGAACTCTAAGTAAATCAATGAGCGGAGCGGCGAGAGTAGCATAATCTTTTACAAACGTGCGGTAAAACTCGATCAAGCCCAAGAAACCTCTAAGGGCAGTTAGGGACCGTGGCTCAAGCCAAGCCGTCATGGCAATTATTTTATCCAGGTCTGGTTGCACACCGGCAACAGAAATAATGTGACCAAGATAACTAACCGAATTAACCCCAAATGAACACTTTGATAATTTTTCATAAAACTGGTTAGAAAGTAATAAGTCTAAAATTAGCTGCAGATGGACTAAATGATCCTATAATGAAGAACTATAAATAAGGATATCGTCGAAGAAAACCAAAACGAAACGCCTTAAATAAGGTCGGAGAAGGTCATTCATTGTTGCTTGAAAAGTGGCAGGGGCATTTGTCAGCCCAAACGGCATGACCAGAAACTCATAATTTCCATCAAAAGTCCAAAATGCGGTCTTGTGAGTGTCTTTAGGTTGCACTCGAATTTGATGGTACCCCGAGCGCAAATCAATCTTAGAAAAGCAAGTTGCACCGCCAAGTTCGTCTAAAAGTTCATCAATTGTTGGGATGGGGTACCGATCCCGCACTGTGATAGTATTTAAGTGCACGATAGTCCACGCAGAAAAGCCATGTTCCAACTTTCTTCTTAACCAAAAGCACCGGAGAAGAAAATGGACTTGTGCTGGGAATAATGATCCCCTCAGACAACATCTTTTTTATCATGGTTGTCATTTCAACCTTCTGTGAATGTGGGTATCTGTATGGCTTAACTGAGATTGGGCTAGAATTGGGAATAAGTGGGATGTGATGGTCATGTGGTCTTGTTGGGTGTAGGCCTTCTGGGTTTTGAAAGATGGAGTCATAGGATGTGAGTAGGGTTTGTATTTCTGGGGATATAAGAGAGGTTTAGGTGGGATTGTGGTCAATGGCTTGTGAGGATAGGAAGGTGATAGTATGAAGGGAAGCTACGGCGTCCATGTGAATTAGTCTAGATAGGTTATTGTAGGTCGTGAGAGTTGGGGTGGTGGTTGGATCTCCTTGTAAAGTGATAGTATTGTCGTCGACATTAAACGTCATAGAAGGAATGGCGAAATCTGATGTTACGGGCCCAAGGGTACGCAACCACTCAATTCCAAGAACGACATTCGCTCCCTTAATAGGTAGAAGATAAAATGGTATATGGAATAATTGATTTTGCAGTAGAATAGGAGTGTCCAAACATAAACCCGCGCATAAAATATGTGCCCCGTTTCCAACCATGACTGGAAATTTCGGGGTTGGAGATATTGGCAGACGGAGATGCTGAGCCAATCTTGGCTGGATGACGTTGTGAGAACTGCCAGTATCGACTAGTACGGTCACTGCCTGACCAACAATAAGGCCTTGAAATCTCAATGTTTTTGGAGATGGTGGTCCTTCTAATGCTTGCTCAGAAAGTTGGAAGTGAATCAGTTCCTCCGAGCCAGCTGAAATGTCATCTTCGTTAGGAGCCGTCTCTGGTTGGAACGTTTCTGAATCAGCAGGGAATTCGTCCACTAGAAATAGAAAGAATTGCTTTTGTTGGCATCTGTGTCTTGCCTGATATTTTTCATCACAATTAAAGCAAAGACCTTGAGCTCTTCTCTCTTGCATTTGAGCAAGTGTTAGGCGACGGATAGGGATTGGGTGTTGGTTGTTGTGGTTTGGTGGGTTTGGAGGTATTTGGGCAATGGGGCAGTGTTGGTTTGGTGGGTTTGGAGGTATTTGTCAGGGAAAATTGGTTTTTGTGTCTTTTATTTTTGCTTCAACCAGCTTAGCTAAACCCAAAGCTTCCTCGATATGACATGGGCGAAGAATTGCCAACTCATGCCTGATTTCTGTGTTAAGACTAGAAATTGAAACAATTTAGAATGACCTCAGGGAAAGTCCCCAAATGCGGTTGCATAGCTTCTCAAATTGTTTTTGGTAATCTGCAACTGTACCAATTTGGTGTAGTTTGAAAAGTTCGGCCTGATGATTTTCATAGCAAGAGGGGCCGAAACGAGTCTCTAGGGACCGTGTGAAACTTTTCCAATCATGTACAGTAGCATAATAGAAAGCCCATTTAAACCAACTCAAAGCTTCACCCTTCATATAAAACAAAATTAGTGGCAGTCTCTGGTCTGCTGAAACTTGATAAAGGTGAAAAATTGTTCTTCTTGGAAAAGCCATTCCAAGAGTTCAGAACCATCAAAAGGGGCTAGTTGCAGTTTTGGTGGTCTAGGGTTGTTGGGGTTTAGGTGTGGAGGCATAGTGGTTGGTCGTGGGTGGGTAGGATAAGTATTAAAGAAGGGTGGAACATGGGTGTTATAAGGGGGGTATGGGGATGGTAAGTGTGTTGGAATAGGGAAAGGAGGAATAGGTTGCGGTTGGGTAGTAGGTGAGGGAGGGTTAAGATTAGAAATATTGGAATGGGAGGGTATAGTAGTTGGATCTAGTGGTTGAGGAGGGAGAGAGATACCTGCTAATTTATCTGTGATAGCACGTAGAGCATCAGTGAGAACTTCATGTCTAGCATCCTGTTGGTCCTTGTGTTCTTGCAATTTATCAGCAAAAATTTGTAGCAATGTTTCATCGATGTCTTTACTTGCTGCTTTGGGAGGCATAGTACAAGAATGAAAGCCCCAATAATAGGAACTATCAACAGAAAAATGCAATAAGATAGAAACAACAACTAAGAAGTTAACAGAAGATAAAAAAAGTTATACTGGAAATATATTTCATATCATAGTTGGCTGCTGAAGAAGATACTAATAGCAACATAGAGGAAAATTAAGGTAACACAACTATTGCGCTACATCAGTACAAGGCCCAATACTTTAATAAAAACAACCCAACATTAATTAATTAATTATAATCAGACATCCAAGTGGGTTTCCTCTTCACCCGAATGGGCCTAGACGAATGGGCTTCTATTGGAGTCTCATCACAATGCTTCAAACAATCAATGACAAACTCTACTTCCTACTCGCAATCTACTAATATGGAGACAACTGTTAAAGATGAAGATGACTCATTATTAGATAGTTTTCGATTATGGTAGTTAGGATTAGTTTTACTTTAAATGGTAGCTTGAGTTTCAAGCAACTAACAATTTTTCCATTGTATAAAGTCTCTACACTTTGCCTTTGTTAAATTCAATTCCAATAATGAAATTTCAATATTTTTTTCTCTTTTTGCTCTTTCAATTCCCTTCGTTTCTTTCTTGCATGGTTGCTAAGAAACTAAAATGGTATCAGAGCAATGTATCTATTCCGCACAGACGCCTTTCTTGTGCATGTTATGTATGACAAGAAGAAGTTCTTCCTCTTCATGTTTCCATCACCACTTCTTTTCTCACCGTCTTCACAATACATCATGCTCTTTAATAAAGCCTTCTGGATTGTTGGTGTTGGGCTTTCTCTATTATTATTTTTCAATGGTAGCATCAAGATTAAAGAAAAATGCAATGCAACAAGCTTTCAAGATCCAATGGTGACCAATCTTTAACAAGCTTCAAGCATGGTCATGATTCTCTTTCACCAATTTATGTTCTTTTTTTTCTTCTCATCAATATGATTATATCTTTATCATAATCTTTTACGATCTTCATATTCTCTATTTCTCTAAATTCTTCTTGATATTTTTGAGCAAATTTTGCCAATATTTCTCTTAATTTTTCTCATTATTCTCGAGGCAAATATTGCCAATATTATTCTCTTGTTATTCTTGAGCAAAGTTGCTCATATTTCATCTCAATTTTCTCTTGTTATTCTTGGGCAAAATTGCTCATATTTTATCTCACTTTTCTCTTGTTATTCTTGAGCAAAATTGCTCATATTTCATCATGCCAAGAAACCAAGATGGTATTCTACTTGAGCATTGTTCTTAAAGAAAAGAAAGAATCATTCTTTCAACACTTTGGTGGTTCTTCCAATTGTGAAGATTAAAATATAAACAAACATGATTTTTTAAGTGATCGTATATATGACTATTAACCAACAAGACATTGGTCTAGCGGTGTACAAACTCGCTAGATTTTTAAGATAACCTAAAGATCAATGTCTCAATTTTTGGGAGCAACACTTGTTAGGAGAAGCAGCCACATACCCCGAAATAGAATAGTTCCTTACCCATAGGTGATGAGATACCATTGGTAGTACAAAAAAATCTATATCATCATTCAGTAATTTTCAATCTTAATCATTCATGTATAATTCTTATTTAGTGTCTCGTAATTTTTATATGAGAATTGTTCTCACTTGAGTCACTCACATGTACATATGCATATAACCGAGTCAACCTATGAACCCAACGAGTCGAGTTGTATTTAGTTCAGGTTTAAATTGTTTATTTAACAAACTCAATTTCTAGTCTAAGTTCAACTCATTTATTTAACAAACTCAATTTTTAATTTAAGTTCCAACTCCTTTAATTCAAACTAAATAATAAGTAATGTTACAAACAAATATTGAATTGATTTATTCTTAGTCTTACTTAAGATTGCTAATATTGACTCAAACTCGTCTCCAAAGTTGTTACTTTTGCTTTTATTCTTAAAAGGAAAATTATCAATTTATTATATTTAGAGGATAAAAGTAACCTAAATTCTTTTTTGTTTTGAGGTACTCTTCTCTCAGTCCTTACAAGATACTAACCTCAATCCTACATGAGTCCTTGCTTGCCACGCGTCACTAAATTCCTGAAACGCTAAGCTACGTTGCCAAGAGACACGAGGCAAATACGTGTTGCATGATAAATCAATCGCCCTTAAGAACTCGCCACGTGTATAGTGTCAAGCCACGTTACCATTGTGTCGCGTAACACCTAAATTATATAAATGATAGAATGCTGTGTGCTCTAAGACACAAAGTGAAAGATCTATAGAAGTAAAAAAAGCAGAAAAAGGAAATTGAAGATTGAAGAAAGAAAGTGAAAATGCAAGGAGCAAAGAAAGCTGGAGAATCCATTAAGGAAACTGCTGCAAATATTGGCGCTTCTGCCAAGTCTGGCATGGAGAAAACCAAAGCCACCGTGCAAGAGAAGGTTTTTGCATTTTCTATTATTCACTATTTTTTAATGAAAGACAATAAAATTATCATGTAACATTAAATATCAAGCTAATATTGATGTTGCAATAGTATCATTCCCATTAATATTTAATAATATGTAATACTAAGAATCAATAATCATTAAACATGAATGATGAATGATTTAATGATAAATAGTATATACATTTCTTTATCTAGAAAAGAAAATGTTCATAGATATTACATTTTTAGGTAATTGGCAGCATCATGATATGACTCATGCTAGTATTATTCTACTAGGCAACATCATGGTCAAGAAGTCTAATTAGACTAATAAAGTACGTGCTACCTTTTTGTTTAATATAATGATAATTGACATTATACTTGCTTTAAAAGTCATTTTCGCTTCTCAATAGGGGATAAAAATGTATTTTTTCATTGAAATGATTTATTGGCTTGTGATATTCTAAGTTTTACCATGATGTCTTGGGTCATACACTAAAAATCCCTATATATTATCATCATTATGTATTATTTACGTATTACTTATGTATATATATTTTTTATTTTTGAAATTAAAAATACCAAACCCAACAAGGTAATTTAGGTTACATGCAAGTGATGGGTTTATTTATTTATTTGCCTTAATTATTCTTTGAGTTGTGTTACTTTGCAATCATGCCTAATAAGCAAAAACTCATGAATGTCTTTGTGCCTAACCAGACAGAGAAAATGACTGCACGTGACCCTCTCCAAAAGGAGATAGCAACCCAAAAGAAAGAGACAAAAATGAACCAAGCAGAGTTAGATAAGCTGGCGGCGCGTGAGCACAACGCGGCAGTGAAACAGGCAAACGCTGGTGAACACATGGTGGGGCAGGGTGCTCACCACCACAACATTGGAACTGGGACCACTACTGCCCATAATCCCCGGGCAGGTGTCAACCCTGACCCAAGATATGGGGCAGGGGGTAACTATTATTAAATAATAATAATAATAATAATAATAATATCTCCTAAGTTTTAATTAAGGGATGTTTATGTTGTTTACTTAATAGTTATAATAAACTAATATCTCCTAAGTTTTAATTAGGGGATGTTATTGTTGTTTGCTTAGTTTTTGTATTGTTTTCTTTTCTTTCATGTTGAGTTGGGTGTGGCCAACTAGAGTTACTTTTTTTATTTTGTTATTACCAACTAGTGTTTCTTCTTATTATTATTAAGAAACGAATGTTTCTGCTGCTTGTGTACGTGGAGCATTCTGTATTGTGGTTGTAATTTCAATTTGATATTTCTTTTTTGTTGTAATTTCACTTTCCTTCCATAAATAAACAGTTGGGTTGTTATGGAAAATAAAATTAATTATTGCACTATGTGACTTTTTGTTTAAAAATAGATTAAAGTCATAGCAAATACTTATGAAGTCTTGAATTTAATTTCAACGGAATGACGTTACCATTTCTATTTTAATTAAATGAGATGAAATAAATATCATTAGATTTAATAAAAATGAAGGGTCGAGATTCTTCAATTTTGTATGATCAAACTATGGCAGCGTTAGTAGAATAATTCTACATTTTTATTAAAATGATATTATATAATTTCTGGTACTGTGTGTTAACACGTGATATGGGAATTGGGTTGATGATGCTTCATAAAAATGTTTGTCTAATGACACGTTTTTACAGTTTGTCTTATTTTATTATTTTATATTTTCATTGGTTAGAAAACCAAAACCAAAATTTAATATAATTAATTTTATATTATTTTAAATAAAAGAGTAGAGAGATACATATATTATTGGGATATAAAATATGTCCCAAAAACCACATAGCCTAGAGGCTGAGCTTCATAAGAACATGTCGGCCAGCTGCCTCATGAACTTTTTAAAAAATTAATTTTTTTGTACTTTGTACTTTGTATTTTATTAGCTTTGGTAATTAATTAAGTTGAAGTATTTTGTAATAGCATTGATTTATGTTCTTCAATAATTTTTTTATTTACTGTTGGATAGGAATTCTCTTTTGTCCTCTTTAGCATCTTAAATTAAATAAATATGCATTGATATGACATTAAATTTTTGGATTATTTGCTAAGGAGTTTAAGTGAAATAAGAACGATCGTCCGTTGGAAGAGAACTCCTTAGTATAATCACTAATAGAAAAAAAATAAAAAAACACTATCAAAATGATCATCACCGTGAAGAATACCACATATATATAAAAAGAAGGAAAAAATGAATTATTGTATTGGAACAGTGTTTGATATTGATTTATTTGAATGACTTTTGCTTTTTGGAATTATTATATTAAAAGGGAAAAAAGGAAAATTGACACAGAGAGACGGCTAATTAGAGTTTCGAATTTTCAACATATTGACAATGGAATGATGACTGATAGGTCATGGAGAATGAAACCGCTCTGAAATCATGTAAAGAGATGGATTCGAATATTTTATTCCTCAATACCGTATTGTTTATATATACAAAATTTGTTTCTAATATTGAAACAAATTTGTTGCATATTATCTTTAGATTTGATTTTAAGATAATAACAATTTAATCAATCTAAACAAAGTTATTTATATATCATATTTAAATTTGATTTTAGGTTAATAACAATCTAATCAATCTAAACAAATCTATATAAATGGATTTGTTTTGTTACTACCACATTAATGTTAGAGGATATTTAGATTGATAGATAATTATTCAATTTATGATTTAGTTAGTCTCACTTTATTTGAACTTATCTATAGTTTATCTTTATTTGTTAGTTATTGTTTGAGATTATCATCTTATCATTTTTTACAATTTCTACTTATATAATAAAGTGTTTAGAACTAACTCATATTGAATTTGATCAATTTTTATCAATCCTAAACTTTTACATGGTATTAGAGCCAACAACAACAAAAATTTAGAAATGTATATGGTACACATGATGACTGAAGGTGAAGGTGATATATTCAAGAGTCGAATATTTAGAAGAAAAAGCCTTCACCTTGGACACTTGATAGTGGGGCACCGAATCACATGATGAGGGATATGCAAAATCTGTTCAATGTGAGGGACTTGTCTAGATGTCCGGTTGGGCTTTCAAATGACGCATTATCATCTCTATTAAGGAAAGAACAATAAAACTTTTTGATAAGTTAAATCTTCATCATGTACTTTATGTACCTCAGTGCAGATGTAACTTGATTTCTATATCACAATTGTCAGATGAATCAAACTGTAATGATTAATTTACTGTAATTTGTGTGT
Source organism: Lupinus angustifolius (assembly GCF_001865875.1). Classification (NCBI taxonomy): domain Eukaryota; kingdom Viridiplantae; phylum Streptophyta; class Magnoliopsida; order Fabales; family Fabaceae; genus Lupinus; species Lupinus angustifolius. The sequence continues at coordinate 14,745,239 of NC_032012.1, forward strand.
TATAGAGGACCGAACCTCAAAGATATTGATCTGTTCCAGTGAACGAAGGAATTGACTTTATCTTGTTTGAGAAGCCCCAACGAAAAAGGTATGTGAAGTTGAAGGAATGAATGAGCTAGAAGTATAACACATCAGGTTGGGACATCTGTCTTAGAAAACTACTCAACTAATTTTCAATGGTAGTATAAGTGGAATTAGTAATTTCAAGAATAAGTCTGTGACACATGCCAAATAAAAAAGCAAACTAGAGAAACATTTCCTTTAAATAATGTTAAAGCTTCTCATATATTTGACTTGTTGCATTATGATTTATGAGGTCTATATAGATCTCGTCCATCTTGTAGGGCTTTATTTTTTCTTTACTATTATTGATGATTGCTCACGTGTGGTGTTGATCTATTTGCTAATTGATAAGAACAATTTTCTTTTCCATGGTTGAAAATCAATATAACAAACGAATAAAATTCTAAGAAGTAATAATGAAACAAATTCATTTGCATGAGATTTTTTTCTCTAGATCATCAACAAAATGGGATGGTCAAACGCAAATGTCGCCATGTTCTCAATGTTGTACGAGCTTTACATTTCTAAGGTAATTTGTTTATTAATTTTTGGAGAGTGTGTACTGACATCAATCTCTTTGATCAATTGCACATCAAGCATAATTTTAAAAGGTAAAACACCATATGGAATGTTATTTAGACAAGAACCCACCTACAATTACTATGTTATTTGGTCATCTATGTTTCACTAGCAACCAACACACTAATGATGACAAATATTTAAAGATCAAAGTGAAGATTTACTTTTTATTTTATGAGAAAGAGATGTATACATCGATAGTGTAAGAATTTTTAACATCTAACGTTTTTCTTTAATTATCATTGACTTTTAATTAAAAGTAATGCAAATAATTATTGAATAATATATTGATTATGTATAAATTTTTGCATTGTAAATGCATATATTTTACCACTTATTTTATTTATTTCTAGTTATTATAAGATTAATCATAAAGCCAATTAAGCATGTAAATATTGACAATCCGACTTCATTATCTGAAGAGGAAATTGAAGAGAAAAGGTTTCTTTGGTCGGACAATATTCACCACCCCAGACAATGATTAAAGTATAATTTGCATTCTTCGCATCTTACTGTCATTTAGGACGATTCCAAGATTTTCATGTCCACAAATGCTATTCATTCATAACTTGTTGTAGCAATGCAGAGAGCTCTTAGGTAAATCAATTTCAAGTGCTTCGGATAGGGTTATTTTTCTTTAACACTCATTTTATCATAATATATTTTTTGTCCCAAAATTTGTATCATTCTATCTACTTTTTATTTTTCATTGGTATCAAAGTAAAACAAAAATTAAATATTATTAACTTTATATTTTCTGACCAATAAGATTGAAATAGTACTTATAGTGGTACATATCTTGAAACTACTCCTCATGTTGGAAGCACATCTGCTGTCATACGAAATGTGTCACTGCTTATGATTTGTTGAAAAAATATATTTAAAATAAAATTTTAATAATTAATTATTTTTCCAACCAATGTTGTAACATATTAAAAGTTGGACGTTTTCAACATGAAACTTTTCTGTTAAAGGACTAACCTCCTTGTGAACAACAAGATACTTTACCAATTATCTTACCACAAGCGTCTTCGGTATCAAAAAAATTTCCAACCCAAGTATTGATATTATTTCTCTAGAAATTCTACCATGTATCTCATTTATTTTACTCTTATTTAACCCATATCTACTACAAATCTCTAGTGGTGGATTATCTGCCATAACAAAAAAATACAACCGTTAGAAACTATGGGCATGAACCGACTACATTATATATAAAATATACCTGAATTTGGATACTCGAATAAACACAATAATACACTGATGTACTGCAGAGGCGTGTTAAAATACTTTGAGGTGAATTAAAAATAAGATAAAGATTTATGCATCGTAAAAGTTTTATACACTTTTAGTCTATTATTCGTCCTTCATTTTCAATCAACATTGATTCTTTAAAAAAGTAATACACATAAATTATATAAATCTTTATATCGACATTACATAAATATTATACTCATTAAAAATACTGTATAGAAACAATAGAATGAATAGATCTAGTGTCATTTGAGTGTTAATTATAGATGCATAAAGAATAAATTAAAGAACTGTAGTGAATAAATTATGGCTTACACATTAAAAATTGAAAGAGGCAAATTGCAACTTGGTGCAAACTCCAAATATTATGAGGGATAAGCAAATTCCACAACTCAAAAGCAGAAAAGCAATCCCTAACAACATGCATATTATGCTATAGGGCTTCACCAAATCTAGTACATATATGATCAGAACACAGACCTTAGAGAAGATTAATCCCTATTAATAGAATCATATTCAATTAGGAATAGCAATTAGTACATGAACTCGTGGGTACCTACTAGTATTATTCACAGCGGTCAGATCTGAATCCGTGTTTTTGGACTCGCAGATAGTTGGAGCCGAAGATTTTGAGACCCGGGTAATGTAATACTCAGACACGCCAAGTTCTACTACTACGAGACTCAGACTCGCTCCAGACCCATACAGATACCTATTGAGTTTGCTACCCACAAGTCCTTAGGTACTCGACCCATCTTACCACTGCCATCCTTAGAGATGATTTTGCCATAAGCAAAATGGTAGGGTCTACTCGATTAGACCCATATAAAGTTGGGTGTATGATTATGCCCCCTTTTCTATTGTTAACACCCCATGCTTCTTTGTGGAATCAAAATCCAAAAATTAACCTCCCTCACACTCATTCACTCAGTCTCTCCCTCCCTCAAAACCTTTATTATCATCTATACGACCACCTTAGCCCACCTCAACTTGTATAATGTGAACTTTTTAAACAAGGTTGTTTGGAAGTGATGTTGTTACAGTTTTAACTTCTTCCGGACTTGTTTGCAAATGTAACATCACTTCCACATGTCCAAAGGTGAAGGATATGAGTTTCTGTGTTAAGAGGGTGAGGCTTGTGGTTACTGTATTTAGGAGGAGTGAAAGGGTTTAGGTAATGAAAAGTTACAGAAAATTGTTGTAGTTCCCTTCAACCATCTTCATATTGAGTCAAGATGGTTCAACTGAATCAATATGTTGGCTGAACACAAACTAGAGCATCTGTATTTGTTGTAAAATTTAAAAACTTAACCAAAAAGACTCAATTCCTAACAACAACCAAGTTCAATGACTTGATTCCTAACAACGACACTTGTTGGAAGAAACAATCACAAACCCCAAAAAAATTAATTCCTTACCTATAGAGTGAAGGAGTACCCTTCATAGTATAAAAAAAGATTAAAAACTTGGTTATAGTTCCTTATTAAAAAAGGGTCTACATACAACCACACATCAGACTATTGGAACAGTCTCTATTTGTGTGAGATGTTTTCATTTTTATGGAAAACGAGGGAAAAGAGAAAAAGAAACGCAGGAGTCATCACAACCAGTTCATGATTTAAGAGAAAACTGCAATTTGAAAGCAAAAGTTTAAAGAAACTCATTACAATAAAAGCTCTAACATCAGAAGTCATGTCAATACCACTAAGTAACAAACGCACAATAATAATTGAATTATCCCTTGGCTTAGAACCATGGCAAAACTAGATGCCCCTAAGGGACCAATATCATACTCCTCATTTCCGCAGTTCGGCGGCTCCATGTGCAAAGTGACATCTTTCTCCAAAAGTGCAAGATCCTTTCGTAAAATTATCACACAGCTTGGTCTTGAAATTGCTTCCAGGAGGGGCATGACCACCAGGAACACCAGGGATTGATTTTGGTGGTGCAGACATCTGTAGGGTGAAAAGTAATTCCTTTACCATGTTACTCGCTTCCTTGATTTGTTCAAAACTTCCCTCGAGTTCAATGTTTCTAAGATTTGGATCAGATTCATGATCACGAATTGAAAGTTTGGCTCCTGTTTGGCGACAGATCTGCTTCGAGTTCACACCACCCTTCCCAATGATTGCTCCAGCCAGGGAAGCTTCTACGCTGATCTTGGCAGTTGCATTGGCGCCAAAGCTAGCAGCTAGACCAGGAGGAGGTGGATCCATTCGACTAGGCATACGACTTGCTGAAGGGGGTCCCATGGCACGATGATCATCAAACGATGGGGCAAAAGGCCTGCCAAGTTCCCATTCACCATGGGCATAATGGCATTTGTCACCAAATTTGCAGCCTTCAGCAGTATTAAACTTGTTGCACATACGACTTTTAACTGTAGGCTGTGCGGACCCATTTGGGATAGGTGGTGTGGCTGAGACATTTCTAGATGGTGTAGGTGTAGCAGGTGTTATATGCATCAAATGGGCAACAGCATTATAACCACCAGGAACATAGTGTAGGAAGTGGCAGCTCTCACCAAATGGGCATCCGGCAGTGCTGCAAAACAAAATATGGCACAATCAGGTCACACCAAAGTACTATAAATGACTACACTTAAAAATGCCAAGTCTGCCTTTTCTTTTCCCTGTTTTGTAAACGGGGAAGTGAACATAGTAAGTAAATCATTTCCACACCCATCAGGGTCAGTTAGATGACAAAACAGGTCACCATTTTAGCATAATAATAAATCTTGCTGAAATTATGTTAAGACTTGAAAACAAATATGCATGTTCTAGTTTGCATTCAGCCCGCATATTAATTCAATTGAACCATCTTTACTCAATCTGAATTGTATTTACAGTAAATAAAGGAATAGTTTGTATCACAAGTTTCTTCAAATAATCAAAGGCAGAGAAATTGAGCATGGAAATACAAGAGATCAGCATTGAAGTTGCTAATCATAATTATGGGGCCTTCAGTTTGTTTTTTGGTTTTATTTGCAGTTGATATCTTTTTTTAATTATAATTCTAAAATGTAACCTTGCTTTTATTTTATTTCGTGTTTTTTATTTACTGTGAAGGAAATGGTGAAAACAGATCAACTGAAAATAAAAACAGAAATCAAACCAAACACCACCGTACTATGCATGCAATTAAATCCTACTTTATAACTGTGAAATGGACATGCAATCAAGGGTAAGAATAGTATCACATAAACTTAAATTTGCAAAGAATATTTATGCATAATAACCTCACATATAATGAATACTACTTGTATTGAAGACCAGAAAACTTAAGTAAACTATTGCAATTATATTAGTAATAAAAACAGAAAAACAAAAGAGATGATGATAAACAATGGAAACAAGAAGTGATCTAAGCAGTTCAAGATTCAATAAACCATCCCTCAGGAGCAAACAATCACAAAGAAAATAACTATGATAAGAAGGTAGGTTAAAATAAAAAATATTTCTTCTTAACAAAATCTAAAGTGCAAAACCACTGAATTAATTTGTAGTTTTGACATCAAACCTGGCCCAACCAATCAAAGATCAATTCGGATTATCTTGTTAATATCTTACCAATTAAAGGGGTTCTTAAGCAATATAATCCACTAAAAGCTGAAAAGCTATTGTTAAAACAATTAAATGGGAAACAAACTTAATAAGATGAGCATGAAGATGAAATATGATCAATTTATCTATGATAATCGTCATAGTGCCAACTACCATCCTACGACTTGTTATTGTTTTGGCACTCTATTAATAAAGAACTATTCTGTTACAACTTCTTTAGACAAAAGAACAGTGTGTACCTGTAACCTGTATAATGCTTGGAATACCAGTTAATTAGCAGAATTACATAATTAAGTTTTATAGCAATTAAACAAGTAATTTTTAAACTAACTTAAGGTATAGCCTTATTAAGAACATAAAATATGCAGTTCAAAACTATTTATTTAGACAGGAATAGATTAGAACCTGAAAAACTTGGTACATGGCTTCGATTTGCTTCCTACACCAGTTGAAATGGAGTCCATTTCTGTTACAAACATTATTACTTCTTCTTGGTTAACATTGCCTTGCTTATTAATCAATCTAGTAAACTTTATTCCAAAGCAGTTACCAATCAAAAAACATACTTTTGACTAATAACATTTTACAAATTTTATATAATCACATTTTCTATGGTCATCACTAAAATGACAAACTTTGAAAATGTGGGACTATGACAGTGGTTTGGCTTTTAATTTGCTCTAATTAAAATTTGTAGATATGTTTGTGATGGTAAGTTTGGATAAAGAGCTTAACTAAGCTATTTTAAGATAAGCTAAAAAGAACTCATTTACATAATAAGCTTCTCCCACAAGCCTATTGAAATAAGCTCTTTAAGGTCATAAGCTACAGTCATAAGTTGTTCTCATGTTCCCAAATACTCTCTCTAGAAGCTCCTCCAAAGGCCAAGTGAATTCGGGAGACAAAATTTCCTACTCAATAATCACCATAAAATATTGAACAATAATAACAATGTTGATAACTTTTAAGAGTTTTATTCAAATTGCATCCAAACACAAGCACACAAAGATAACAAACTTTCCTATAACTTTACAAGTTTAAATGAACAACACGATGTAACATACTCAAGAGCAGAATCAGAGAAAAGTTAAAATGCAAAAAAAAAAAAGAGACCCAATAGAGCATGTAAGCATAAAAATCAAACCTTGCTTTGTTTTCTTGAAGCCGCCATTGAAGTTATTGAAGTCGTGCCTTCCTCTCTTGCGGGTATCCATAGATCGAGATCCGAATAGAAGAATGAACTTGAAGAAACAGAAGATTGAACACGAAACCCTAACGAAAAAGGCTTCAATTGACGATATAGATGAAAAGTGAGAGGAAATGGAATGATTTAGAATGAAGGTGGCAAAACCCTAACCCTAATTTTAGCCGCGACCTTCTCAGTGAAGAAGGGTTTTGTAATAAGGAAGAAGAGATCGAATCGAAGAAACGGTAAGGCTTTGAAAAAGAGAGCATAAACACAACACTGAGGTTATAAATATATATTTTTTTCTTTTGAGAGAATAATGATTGATTATTACAGTACAAATGTAACGTAATAACTGGTAATTTAAGATAAAAATTATGGATTTAATATGTATATGTGTAAGTGTTTTTACACTGTCAATAAATTATATATCATGAATTTATTATATATATTGACTCTTAAACAAAACTAATATAAATTAATGGTAAATAATAGGCTGACAGTATAAAAAATTTTACACTGTCGATGCACAAATTTTCAACTCAAAAATTATGTAGACAAATATTATTTAGACGCGTAACGTTCATGAAAAATAATAATTGACGAGCAAATTTTTTGTAGAATTTATCAACTTTTAGTAAGTAAATTTATTTATGGATTTAGATATTTATTTAACTAAAATAGTAGTACCTCTATTTCTTTTAATTAACTTTCATGATTATAGTAAATTATTTAAGAAATGTAATGAGATATTTATCTTATTAAATTAATTTTAATATTAGGTTTTATTTTATTTTGGAGGCGGTTAATGGTTTGAAACTGAAAACCAGCATATATTTCCTTATTTTGCTAAACATCACTGCTTCACGTGCTCCCGCCAACCATCATATGACATTATCACAATGAGTGAAAATCTAATAAGTGGTAAGAAATAGACTAGAAACAGAGAAATAAATTAGATTTTTGTTTTGTTTTAGATAAAAAGAAAAGAAAGAGAAGAGAAAAATCTTTATAAAACCTCTTGAATAAAAATATATCATCCAAAATAATGTTGAAATCTTATCTAACACAAATAAAAACATGTTATTATATTACTTAAATTATTTAAATATTTATTTATTTTATTATCATAAAAAATTTGAGACTTAGTTTTGGATAACAAATTTTTCTTCAATTCTCTCTCCAAATAAGAGGAAAAACAAAATAAATGAGTGTAGTGCACTTTTCTCTCTCTCCATCATTTCTTCTAAATCAAATGAGAGATATTATTTCTTTTCATCTTCTTTCTTTTTCTCTTTCTCCCCCTTTTCTATTCTATGAAATGAAGCATTATAATTAATTTCCTTATATTGTATGATTAAAAAACACATGCTACAAAAATCACATTTTCCTAAAAAAAAATTAAATTAAGAGTAAATTATATTGACATTCCTTGAGTTGTAGTGAAATTACACAAATTACCTCTCACTTTTCTACACCTATATAAACTCCTAATTTTTATACTTTCATACACTAACTACCCCTGCATGAAAATTAAGTGTAATTTTTTTAAACAAAAATTGTGATAAATACAATTAAGTTAAACAAAAGATGATATATTATGGAGACAAGTTCAAATAATATATGAGTTGATACCTCTTTATTATTTTTGGTTTGTTACGATATAATATAAGAGTGACTTAAACAATATATCTTTAGAATTGTTGATGCATTTTGTAACCAAAAATAATAAAGATACATTGATTTGTATATTGTTTGAACTTTTCTCCATAATATATAATGTTTTGTTTAACTTAATTGCATTCATTCCATTTTTTATTTAAAAGATTATATTTATTTCTCATGCAGGAGTGATTAGTGTAATGAAAGTATACAAATTATGAGGGTTTGTGTAGGTGTAGAAAAGTGATGGATGATTTATATAATTTCACTAAAACTCATGGGTCAATGTAATTAACTCAAAAATTAATGTTGATAAACCTCAATTGACCATGAGATATAGTCTAGAAATATTTCACTATATAAAGGTACTTTTTAACAAAATTAATTTGGAGTTATGAACTTGAAGTCGTGAGTCTGTAACTTGTAGATGTAAAATAGTTTGATAAAACTAGCTTTATATCTAGTTTAAAGTTAAAAAATCACTAAAATTACATAAAACATTTATTTATTATTTATTAAGTTTTTCATTAATTAAAATAATTCTTATTTGGAGTAATTAAAAATAATTAAAAATCAAAATTTTCACTTATATATTTTTAAAATTTTATTTATTATTAGATATGCAATATTTTATTTATTTATAAATACACAAACAACAAAAATACTAATATTTTTCAATTTGAGGTAACTAATGTTATGTTTAAAATTTGGAATGGTAAAATTAGTAAGATAATTATTGAAAGTTACTTTTACTTTCTAAATGATACTCAAGTAGCTTTTTGAAATATAGTTTTCAAACACTACAAACTCTTTTCTTAAAACTTATAGGCTCAAAATTTAAAAGTTACAAGCTAGTTTCCTTCAATTTTATTTTACTTAATCACTCTAATAGCTTATATATTAAAAGAGAATAAGTCTTTTTCATAAAAAAAAGAAAGAATAATTAGCCATTGTCATATTTACTAGATACTTTAAAGATGTTTCAACTTTTTAGATTAGACTTCATAGTTTTTAATTATCAAACAATTATAAGACTTTGGAAATACCATCATATATTTTTTGGAAAATCAATATATTTCTTTAATGTATTTGTTGATGGTAAGATCAAGGTATTTAGTTTTTTTACTCCATCCTTAACCCCGTATTATCAATAAAGGTTCTCTTATTATTTGTTTAATTACTTTTGTCATTGAATAATGCAATTGTCCTTCCGATTTTTAAGACTCATGTTTATGATTATTGTATGTTTAGCGTGAGCAAAATGTAGGCACTATTAGGCAAAATAAGCTTATGGCTTTTTAAGTAGCTTGTAGTTAGAGTGGTTCGTTAAACAAAAATTAAAGGTATTTTGTAGTTTTAAAAAAATTTGTAGTGTTTAAAAACTACTTTAAGTATCTTTCAATAATTTGCTTGTCAATTTTGTCATTCAATAAATAATGTAGGTCATTTTTAGCCATTTTTAAATTTTAAACTAGTTACAAAGTTAATTTTTATTTAACAAATCTAGCTCGATAAATAACTAGCACAACTATAAGCTTTCTTCTACCTTCATATCTAGGAACTACAAGTTCACAACTACAAGTTAGTTTTCCTAAACATAATAGTACTATTTTATTCACAACACTTCTTTCTCTCATGAAAATACTTCATCATATAGTTGATTATTTTTTTACATTCCTTGTTAGTTTGATAAATTTCTCAACTTGGATTGAGAACTTAACATGTGACTACTCTAAGTTGCTCCTTTAGTGAGTCATGTACCAAAATTGGTTTGACTCCATTGATTTGAACGTAAAATCAATGATTTGGACAATTGGATAAGTTTACTCAGACAATTCAATAAAAAATTTAAATGCTAAAACAATGTTGTTTTGAGAGAAAATCTAGTGTTTTAAACTTATTTCAAATTATGCTTGTCATTTATTAGAGTTATACTTGTTAGTTTATATTGTATCTGAATCTTAGTTGTTTAATTTAGTTTTAAATTTTTTATACACTTACTCCTATTGAAGCATAAATTTTTTATTTTTAGTGATATTTTCAACTTATTTATTATATTTTATGTATTAAAAATTTCTCGTATATTGTTTAATTAGATATTTACATAATGTCACTCATAGTTACATTTGGTGTATAAAATTATTAAAATATGTTATTTAGTATCATGGTTTTTTAAGATTTCTTTCATGCAAATCAAGAGAATGTATTCAATCATTGAACTAATCATAATCGAATTAATATTGGGTTCAGGTTTAATACACTAGAGGCATTCAAAAATATATTATTAACAAAAGGAAATTATCTTGACATCCCGAGTTTTAGTAAAATTACACAAATTAACTAATCCATTTTTAAATATATAAATCACCCTTAATTTTATATATGCATTACATTGATTGCCCTTGTCTGAGAGATAAATGTAATTTTTTAAACAAAAAAGAGTGATAAGTATAATTAAGTTAAACAAAATAAGAAATTTTGTATAAAAGTCAATATCTTTATATTAAGTTTGGTTCGTTACAATATGATATAAAAGTGATTTACACACTTCCTAAGAATTATTGGTGTAGTTTATAATGAACCAAAAATAATGAATAAATGTTGACTTTATACTATTTGGACTTGTCTCTATAATATACTATATATATTTTGTTTAACTTAATTACATTTATCACTCTTTTTTGTCAAAAATTTATACTTATCTCTCCTTCAGGGGTATTCAATGTAATGTATGTATAAAAATATGAGTGATTTATATAGGTTAAAAAAGGATGAATAATTTGTATAATTTCACTAAAACTTAGGAGAATCAATATAATTTATTATAAAAAACATTAACATTTAGCCACAATAAGTTTATAAGTCATGGATATAATATAAGTTAGGAATTTAGTTTCTCTTTATTTTTTTTAAATAGTTATAATCTCACCCTTAAATAATTTATTTATTATATGAATATGTAAATTTAGAATTATATAAAAAAGTAATATTTTTGGGTCGGTTATGGTTTAATTAAGAATGTTAAAGAAAAGAAAGAAAAGAACAGAACAGAAGAAGAATAAAGAGAAGAGTTGAGAGATTTGAGTTTCAATGAATGGTTACTTGATTAACAAGATATCAATCTTATTTATACAAGTTTCTATATATGGCTAACTAACAATAACTACCAAACTAAAAATAGAAACTTCTTAACCAAATCAACTAACTATTGATTACATTCCAATACCCTTCCTTAATCAAGAGTTATCATACTATAAGTACACAACCAAGTACATAGCCTCTTGCCTTAGTCAAAACAAAGAACTTTTAACATGTTTCTCAATTTTTGAAATCTTTCAATCTTCAAGCCTTTAGTAAGCACATCAACAACCCGTTCTTCTGTTGGACAGTGAACCAACTTCACCTTCTCCTTTTCAACTTGATCTCTTAAGAAATGGAACCTTGTTTCAATATGTTTGCACCTTCCATTTTAACGCCCCGAAAAATATTTCTCAAAAACATTGCGGAAAAATGGGTAAATTTTTTTTTTGAGATGGGGATGTACAAAATTGTTTCCTTTTAAAACCTTCCTTTTCCGGGACACCACTTTAAGTAACTCAAATGCGGAAAATCAACTTATCGTTATCAAATGATAACTTAACCTGATTCACAATTTCCTGAATAACACAATACATATAAACGGTTAAGTCATCTTTAGTTCATACAAACTAAATCAACAAAGGCGGAAACTACATCGCCATTAACATATACCAAATCCAAAAAGAAAGGGCGAAATATTAATCATCGCCCACAGACGCTAAACAAAGACAGGAACAACTGAAGCCATCAGTGTTTCAAAAGTCACAAAATGATGAGTAACTCCTAGTGGCTAACTCCAAAGCTAGGGTACTGCCTCTCCTCAATTCCTCATGCTCCCTCCTGGAACATCACGGACGGTAGCTCCAAATCTGAGCAAAGTTGTCTACCTGACGAGCACACGTCCGAAAAGCAAACAATAGAAAAGAAGAGAAATAGAGAGAGTAAGACATCTAATGAACGTAAATTCATTGACAGCGTGGACTTACTCAGAATATTACACTCAGATATGAAAAACAGTTCATATATATAACATATTACATTATAACTCATCAGTTATTCTCGTAAACAATTATCCAATTTACCTGAG
>NC_032012.1:14757810-14758335 GCF_001865875.1 Lupinus angustifolius
GATATCCTCTCCCAGGAATACAAGGGACTCACCTCACCTAGACTCTCCCTCAAGGCATTGTTGATGAATCACCGTCCAACATCGCCGTCCCTCTCAACATCACGGTGCTCTAAGTCATCCCATCAATTTCCTCTCCACTACTCCATTATTAACCATATGCATATGAACACTAACCGTAGTTAGATGATTAAATCTTTTAATCATTATTTACCATGCTCGGCCCACCTTAAGTCATCTCCCTCAGGAATGCTTCTTGTGGGTCCCGATCTTACGTTAACACGTAATATAAAGGAAATACATCCCACCACTACGACCATCGCTGAATACCCTGGACGGTCCCAGACCAAGCCTCTTACGGTCAGCCGATCTCGCTACGTGGTATCTTGGGTTCCTTTCTGGGCAGTGCCCCAATTCACATCATAACTCAAAGGGTAACGTCCCTACCACTACGACCATCGCTGAATCACCCTGGACGGTCCCAGACCGAGCCACTTACAGTCAGACGATCTCGCTCCATGGTATCAC
>NC_032012.1:14758435-14758726 GCF_001865875.1 Lupinus angustifolius
ACTAGGGTTATTACATACTCAAACAATCAATCCAAATAGTCAAACACAATCACTGTCTCTCGCCCAAGCGAGGACCCTTCGCTCAAGCGAAAATTCAATCAACAATACCATTTTAAAACTGGGCATCTCTCGCTCAAGCGAGGCCTTCTCGCCCAAGCGACAATTCATCTTTAAATCTAAATTAAACTTAAGCCTCCCTCCCTCGCCCAAGCGAGGCCCCTTCTCGCTCAAGCGAGACATCTTTAAAATCCTAAATTTTTTTTTTCGCCGAAGCAAAACTTTTGCTCGCCC
>NC_032012.1:14758826-14765505 GCF_001865875.1 Lupinus angustifolius
ATTTACCACAAAATAGGAAATAAAATTTCAAGACTAAAACTCAACTAGAGTTTCGTCTAATTCTTTACCGAAAATTCCCAGAAATTCATTTTCGAATATATAATTAATAAAAATATTAATAAAATCTTATAATTCCAAATCGTAAAATTTGTGGTGTTACATCCATGGCTAACTGGATTCTTGGCTAAGTTAATTGCTGATTTGTTGTCTACCATTAGCTCAAATTTACCAAGCTCACCACATTGCAATTCTGCTATCAAAGATGTCAACCATAGACCTTGGCAAGCTGCATTACAGGCTGCTATATACTCAGCCTCACATGTGGAAAGAGCCACCACATCTTGCTTCTTGGAACACCATGACACAGGTGCACCAAATATGGAGAACACATAACCAGAGGTACTTTTTCTATCCTCCTTGTCTCCACACCAATCTGAATCTGAGTAACCAACAAAGCAAGATTCATTCATCTCTGTCTGGTTGGAAAACAAAATTCCATAGTTCAAAGTTCCTCTCAAGTATCTCATTATCCTCTTGGCTGCAATCAAGTGAGATTGCTTAGGATTAGCCATATGCCTGCTGATTACTCCTGCAGCATAGCTTATCTTTGGTCTAGTGTGACAAATAAACCGAAGACAACCTACCATTTGCCTAAAGAGGGTTGGATCTGCTAGTTTATCTACTTCTTTATCAATCAACCCAACCTTTCCTTCAACTGGCACAACTACTGATTTGCATTCAACCATTTGAAATCTTCTTAGAACATCTTTGGCGTACTTCCTTTGATGCATTATTACTCCTTTGTGAGTCTTCAGAAATTCTATTCCCAAGAAGTAAGCCAATTCACCCAAATCAGTCATCTCAAATTCAGACTTCAATTTTCTTTTGATACTTAGAACTTCAGATTCACAGCTACCAGTAATGACTAGATCATCAACATATAAGCAGATCAAGGTTGTTTCTCCTTCACTTGACGAGTTTACATAGACTCCATGTTCTTTCTTGCATTTGGTGAAGCCAATAGACCTTAAGAATGAGTCTATTCTCTTATTCCAAGCTCTTGGAGCTTGCTTAAGTCTATAGAGAGCTTTATTCAGTTTCAGAACATTTGTTTCCTTGTGAGCTATGCCAAAATCTGGAGGTTGTGTTATGTAAACTTCCTCCTCAAGAGGCCCATTGAGGAAAGCACTCTTGACATCAAGTTTCCAGAACTTCCACCTAAACTAGCTTGCCAATGCTACAATCAACCTCACTGTCTCAAACCTTGCCCCAGGTGCAAAGACATCAGTGTAGTCATATCCTTCCTTCTGCAAGAACCCTTTAGCAACCAACCTTGCCTTGTGTTTTGAGACACTGCCTTCTAGTCTGAGTTTCACTTTGTATACCCACTTTACAAGTATAAGAACTTTTCCTGCAGGTAGTTTGGCTTTTGTCCAGGTGTTATTCTTTTCAATTGCCTTGAGTTCTTCTTCCATAGCACTGACCCATACATTTTCCTTCATAGCTTCTTGGAAAGTGATTGGTTCAGTTTCTCCCATTAGTGCAAGATGGATTAGATCACCCTCATCTGTAATTGCATCATCAGGAAATAGTTCATATTCATTAAGCCTCATAGGTGGTTGTCTTACCCTTGCAGACATAGATACAATTCTTGCAGCATCTGTTCTTGAGGTTGAGTTGTTTTCATCTGCAACTTCATACTCATCTTGATCTTCTGGTACATGAATCAGAGGCATAGTTTACCTTTTCTCAATTCTCTTATGAAGATCATTCCATGTGCTCATCTCATCAATGTGCACGTCCCTGCTGAAAGCTACTTGATTTGTCATAGGATTTAGTAGCTTGTATGAACCTGTTGAGTGATAGCCAACAAAAATCATTAACTCACTCTTGTCATCAATTTTCTTTCTTACTTGATCTGGGATGTGCTTGAAGCATAGTGATCCAAACACTCTCAAATGCTTTACTAATGCCTTCTTCCAGTCCATACTTCCTCAGGGACTTAATCCTTTAGGCTATGAGTTGGGCATCTATTTAGAACATAAGTGGTTGTTGTGACTGCTTCTCCCCATAGGTTGTGTGACAATCCTTTACACCTCAACATGCATCTCACCATATTCATTATTGACCTATTTCTCCTTTCAGCTACACCTCATGTATTATACCTTGATCAACACAGAATTTCTCAAGCTCCCTTGATGTGAATTCCCCTCCTTCATCAGTTCTGAATATCTTCATTTGTTTTCCTGATTGTCTTTCAACTTCTGCTTTGAACTTCTTCAAGTGTTCAAACACATCACTTTTGGCCTTGATGAGATAGACCCACATCTTCTTGCTATAGTCATCAATGAAAGATACGAAGTATTTATTCCCACCTAGTGAATTTACTTCAAAATGTCCACACACATCAGAGTAAACAATATGTAGTAAACTAGTGGCTTTGGCTTGAGTATTCTTGTTGAAAGGATTTCTTGTTTGTTTACCAATCATGCAGCTATCACATATTGGCAAGTGTGATCTTATTTCAGGTAAACCAGTGACTAAGTTTTTCTAGTTTAGCATCTTTAGGTCTCTGAAATTTAAGTGACCATACCTTAAGTGCCAAAGCCAGGATTCATCAGTAGTGGTTTCAGCATTTAAGCATTGAGCCTTTACTGCATCTAGTTTCACCTGAAATGTTCTATTGCTAGAAAGGGGTGCCTTGAGTACTCTTCTTTTCTTGTTGTCATAGATTTCTAGGAAACCATTGTGCAACTCCATATTGAGCCCTTTCTCATGCAACTGACCAATACTGATGAGATTAGTCTTCATGTTAAGAACATATAACACATCAGTTATGAGTGCCTTTCTACCATCTTGCATCTTTAGTGGAATGTCCCCTGTTCCTTCAGCTACTACAACTTTGTTGTCAGCCAACTTCACCTTATTTCTTCTGGTTGGATCAAAGTTCACTAGCCAATCCTTGTGTCCAGTCATATGATTGGAACACCCTGAGTCAGGGTACCATATATCATTTCTAAGTTTGTTGATTGTTGTTGTCATTATTAGCTGAACTGCCTCATCATCAAAGTCTTCACCTTTTTCCTTGGCAAGATTTGCTTCAGTATCCTGCTTCACTTGATATTGGTTTTTATTTGATGCATAATATTCAGACGCAAAGTGTCCTAGTTTGTCACAATTGTAACATTTTATTCTCCTCTTATCAGTTTTTCTCTTCCAGTTCTTGGATTGTTTTCCATCACTCCTTCTACTGAACTGATCTTGCAGATCAACTCCCTTTCTTGGTCCACCTTTTGAATCCCAAGTCTTGCCTGAGTTCTTGTTGAAACTCTTCACATTGAAATTTCCTCTCTTTGTTGATGTTTGAGTTTGCAAGGCTTGGTGAGAGGGCCTATCAGTTAGTCTTTCATTGAGTCTCTGCTCATGAGCTTCAAGAGACCCTTGTAATTCTTCAATTCTCATTTTTTCCACTCTCCCCGATTCTTCAATTGCCACCACAACATGATCAAACTTGGGAGTCACGGTTCTCAAAACTTTCTCAACAATTGCATCATCCTCCATTCTTTCACCACACGACTTCATTCCATTCACATGAGTTATGATTCTTGTGAAGAAATCTGCAATTCTTTCTCCCTCATCCATTTGCATAAGCTCATACTGCCTCCTCATTGTTTGTAACCGAATTTTCTTCAACTGAGCAACCCATGCATAATGTTTTTCCAACACATCCCAAGCCTCCTTTGTTGTTGCAGACCCTGCAATCTTCTCAAAGTGGGCATTGTCCATTGCTTGGTGTAGGAGACAATTTGCTTTGCAATCTCTCTTCTTGTTCTGTTTGTGAGCATTCCTTTGTGCTTTTGTTGCTCCTTCTTCTAATACTGGCAACCCTTCCTCAACAATGTCAGCAACTTCTTGGTAGCCAAGGATGGCTTTCATCTGAATGCTCCATCTTGACCAATTCTTTCCATCAAGCACAGGGAGATTTGTGACGAAGTTTCCTGTTGCTTGAGCCATATTTGCAGCGGAGTGGCTTGATCTTTTTGTAGCTCTAGATACCAAATGTTAACGAAAAGAAAGAAAAGAACAGAACAGAAGAAGAAGAAGAATAAAGAGAAGAGTTGAGAGATTTGAGTTTCAATGAATGGTTACTTGATTAACAAGATATCAATCCTATTTATACAAGTTTCTATATATGGCTAACTAACAATAACTACCAAACTAAAAATAAAAACTTCTTAACCAAATCAACTAACTATTGATTATATTCCGATAAAGAATACCTAAATGATTGATATAGTTAAATGTACAACATCAATTATCATTTTTTAAAATGTAATGTAATAGTGAAATTTTACATTCTGTGCAATGCATTCGATTCTATATGGTTTCAAACCACTATAATAAATATAATCCTCATCAGATTTATTTTAAAAAAGTCTCATAATCCAATGTTGTAAATATTGGTTTAATCAATTTAAAAAAATTGTTTTTAGTTTTGCTCAATCTTGAAGATATACACAACGCCTAATATCTATCTTTTAAAACTAGGACTATTATTAGGGTATTTAATCACATTCTTTCCCTAGTCGGCACATTTCACCTCTCTACAATCTTTAAAATATTTTTTAATTCTTTTCATAGATAAGATTGGACCTATTTTCTATGTTAAATAGCAAGTCTCTAAGCTTAAAGCTTATATGAACAAAGGTTGCTCCAAGATCTTATCAACATGACGATCAATCAAATATCATATCCATTATTGCCAAAAACTTTGGCAGCATTGCTCACTAAACCAAACTAGGAAAATTTCCACACTACGCATAAAAAATGGAAATTTCCATATAATGTTTCTTTAGATGAAATTACAGCTATTATCAAAATTAGCAGCTAAGTATGGGATTTCCTCACTTATATATAAAGTGTAATCCATAAAAATTTATACATAGTCAGTGTATCATTTATCATTCATTTGTGTTATTACTTTTATTTAAGAGTTAATTATGATTGAAAATAAATAGTAAATAATACAGTAAAAATGTAAAAAACTCTTAGATAATCGATCGTCGCATTAGTGATAGTGGGGCTCATCATCATGTGGGATATTTTAACAAAAATCTTCTAAGGTGGTGGATTTCTTAGGTTACAGTCATCCCATGTTCAAATATAGGGAAAACAAGAAGAATCTCTAGTACAGAAGAAACGGAAGAAAACAAATCTTGTAAGTTTAAATCTTCAGGGATCAATATTTTCAATTATACATGTCTGACAAGACAGCTAAGATAGTAAGGATTTTTTAATTCATTTCTAATGTAACTCAAGTGTAGGGTTTTGACATGTTTAGACTTAAAACGTGGAAGCATTAGATCAAACCACAAGTGGAAAAGTAATTTAAAAGTGGTGAAAGATGACAAAATAGAAATGATTAGGTGTATTCAATAATGTTATTATTCTACTTATGAACATATTAAATTATTAAGCTAAATAAAGTTATTAAACCATGATTTTGATCGACAAATCTATGAACATGATTTTATAAGGGTTTTAGTGAAGATTCACGTGTCCAATCACATGACTCACCATAGTGTGACACTATGATGACTACTTCAAAGTTATCACAAGGAGCAAAATTAATCAATTATGCATCACGGGGTCAATGTAAGCTAAGTTGAGATGAGTTAAAGTTTGTCCCTTACTCAGTCCTAAATGTTGGTCGAGTTATTTTTTGAATTTGGATTCGATTTAAGACCTGAAACTAATCTGACCCTAAATATCGACTAAGCCAGCCTTTAAACTTGAACGCGACCTAGACCAGATTAAATATAATTTTTCTCAATATTATTTATTATTATGAATATGTAATTTGACATATAAAAATATATATGTATATGTTGGGAATGCTTGAAATATGTTATTGTATTAGTCTCACATTGCCTAGAATTAGAATAGAGTATAATATCAATGTTATATATTGGACTCAAGTCCCTTGTTATAATGTGCATCAGATATAAGCACCAAATAGGAACACCCCATGGGCAGGTAGGCCCATGGGTGTGCTAGGGTTTGTAATCCTTATTCTTTAATAATATCTTGGTAGTCGTTCAGCGCTCTCGGGGATGTAGGTACAATTGGCCGAACCCCGTTTTCTTCTCTTATATTTATTCTATGCCTTTATTTGATTGCTTGTGGCCAACGCTGCGCAACGATCGCTTCCGCTGGTAGATGGCTCTTAACCCAGACGTCAAATAATGGCTAAAGAGGGTGAAGGCGTGATGGCTAGACAAGGTGCATCAAAGGCAATGACAAAGATAAAGTAGATGAGTTGAAGGAGAAGGAAACATGGTGGAACTGTGGTGTGGGCGTTGTATATGTTGATCCAGAATCCCAAAAATTCATGTACTGGATTAGGATCAAGGTGGAGATAGGGACTCATGAGGTGTTGACAATATCTCTCTAGATGTTGAGAGAATGTTCTCATTAATGACATGTCACAGATGTCATAGTGAAAGATGTTAATTGTTAGCAGATGCACAAAAGCACAGAGGCGTTGACTGACTTTGATGTAGGGGGAAACATGGGCATTAGCTTTGATGCAAGTTGTAACACGAGCATTGACAAAGATGCAGAGGTGTGACATGGGCATTGGCTTGGATGCAAGGATGTGACACAGACATTAGTTAGC
>NC_032012.1:14765605-14805972 GCF_001865875.1 Lupinus angustifolius
TAGGATTGTCGGAGTAGACAATGGTGGTAGCGATTGAGGCTTTCCAAGGAAGCTCCAAGGTTCAGTTTGACTGAGTATTGAAAAGAACAATTGTTGATGAACTTTTGTGTAGAGGTTCCAATATATTGAAAGACTTCCTAGCAATAGGTGGCTAGGCGGCATGTTCCAGCTGATGGCGGTACGGGAAGCTGCACTATAAGTTTGGAGAGCTATGCTCTTGGTAACATCGTCAAAGATACTCATAAGGTCTATGCTGTAGGGGAGCAATTAAAGAGAATTAGACATTGAACAAGGTGGAGTCATATATTCGCTAAGGTGGAGATTCTTGTGTAGATTTCCTAAGGAGCGAGATATTCGTCTATTTCAATCAAGGTAAAGATTGTTGGGAATGCTTGAAATATGTTATTGTATTAGTCCCACATTGCCTAGAATTAGAATAGAGTATAATATCAATGTTATATATTGGACTCAAGTCCCTTGTTATAATGTGCACCAGATATAAGCACCAAATAGGAACACCCCATGGGCAGGTAGGCCCATGGGTGTGCTAGGGATTGTAATCCTTATTCTCTAATAATATCTTGGTAGCCGTTCAGCGCTCTCGGTGACGTAGGTACAATTGGCCGAACCCCGTTAACAAATTCTATTGTTTCTTCTCTTATATTTATTCAATGTCTTTATTTGATTGCTTGTGGCTAATGCTGCGCAACGATCGCTTCCGCTGCACCAACAGTATATATATTATTAATAATGTATATATGATAAAAAATTAGAAAACCAATGATACATTCGACAAAAAATGTGTCATTACTCTGTACATATTTGAATAGAGATCCATACAAACATGATGAGTGAGTGAGCATGAGACAGGTCGGCACAATGCTTGGTCCCTAACCAACCCTAAATATTGACCGAATCTAATTTTTAAACCCGTACCCGATCCTAGACCCGATAAGACCCAACCCTAAATTAAGCTATATCGAAGGAGCAGATAGAGTCGAGTCATGCTCACTCCTATTTCATATAATCAACAACTGGCAGCAGGTTATAACCTAGTAAATTATAGGCTGAAAAATACTATGCATTTGTTTTTAAAAATTATATATTCTCATGCACTATAAAAAAAAGAGTAGAATGAATAATATTTATTTATTAATAATTGGTTTACAAATAACTTAGGTCACTTTTTTATAATGTATGAACATTTATATGAAGATTTTATAGAAGAATATATCATTACTCATTTCTTTTTTCCTTCCATCCAAGTTCCTATCATGTCTCACAAATTGAATAAAGATTTATTGTCCCAAACTTTGTCTCATACCAATAAAAATATATTATGTTAATTAAAAAATTAGTTTTCAATGTTATTGGTGTAAAATATAGTTTGAACATCATATCAGTTCTCACAAATTCCTCTTAACATTCGCTTGAGTTAAAATTGTATGCTTATCAATAACTAAACGCCAACTC
The DNA here is from genome assembly GCF_001865875.1 of Lupinus angustifolius. Taxonomy (NCBI): domain Eukaryota; kingdom Viridiplantae; phylum Streptophyta; class Magnoliopsida; order Fabales; family Fabaceae; genus Lupinus; species Lupinus angustifolius. The sequence continues at coordinate 14,767,079 of NC_032012.1, forward strand.
CCATGTTTAAGTAAAAACATTCCCCAATCATATCAATATAGCCTATGCAAGTCTCACGTCAAATAGGTGTATAGGAAAAGCAACCATTGTAATATTGTGGGTAAACTTGATTTTGATTTGAGTTAGGTAGGTCCAGTATATTCCCAATTCTAATTTGTAGTTATTTTCAATAACCAAATTAGCAATCCTATGCCTCTTTTTTTATCGGCAATTTTTTGTTAGTATGTTAGTTGTTAGTATTTTGTTGTGGGTGAGACTCCACCTTCAACCTCCTACACCCTACCATCTAATCACCTTATAACTCTCATTTTTGTTAATGGTGGGACTCGAACCCACAACCTCCTGCACTCCATTCCTTACGACCACCTATGCCTTAACAAGGTGTGTTAAGTCTAGGGTTAACTGGGGTAGGTGCATAAAGTACAAGTAATAATATGTATCAAATTTAATTATTTAGATAAATATTCTAACATTAATATATAAATAATTATATAATAAGTCTTTTAGAATTAGCTAGAACATAAAATATGAGTACCCACTTTAAACCTCTGGAAATACGTTCAAAAATAAAATAAAAATGTTTATAACATGAATAATAATATAAGACAAATTACCATTTGTAATAAGGTTAGGCTTATTCTATTCTCAATCAGCACTTCTTTATTATTTAAAGAATAAGAGATAGTACTTGTGAATTGTGACGTTGAACCACGTGGACAAGCGATGATCATTTCGTAGTTTATATTAACAAATCACAAATAATGTCTTAAATTCTATTTTGCATTAAAGAAAACATAACATGTCAATTAAAAAAATTAAATATTTATTATTTTTTTGTTTTTGTTTTAACGTCATTGCGGCATGATATAGTTTAGGATATTTTAGGAAAACAAATGTTCCATATAAACCAAATCCATCTCTTCAAAATTAGCATTACCCTTCAGAGTATGTTCCCAACTCAAACTACTCTGAATTTATCATGAAAATCATCTCCTTCAGGGTTTTGGTAGCAGTCATAGCCTTGTTTTTGGTTCAATTTATTTTATTCTCTTCATTGTGTCTTAACCATGAAGAGAACTTTTCAAGAGAAACAAGTGTGTCAAGGAAGTTGCTATCTCTATCTTCTGTTTCTGTTTCAGCAAGTATAGGTGAAATAAGTGGAAGCAAGAAACAACACAAGAAAGATGTGGAATCAAGTTTCAGGAAAGTACCATCAAGTGGTCCAAATCCTACCCAGAATGAGTATCCTATCCAGAACAAAACTTGATCTTAGAAAGGAAGTGTTCTTTTCTATTTGATCCCCTTGTTTTTGTTTTATCTTCTATACCGTTTATTATGGGTCTTTTGCTCATGTGGTATACTAATTTTCCAAACCCAAGGTTCTTCTCTAGTTATTAGTTCTTCTTGTAAGGTTTTAGTGGTAAAGTTGAAGAATTTAGAGAGAGTATGATGCAAGAAATGTACATAAGAAATAGAACTAGAAAAGTGTATTCAAGGGTTTTTCCTTTGCTAAATGCCAATTTTACTTGTCATCAAGAAAATGCCTGAAGTTCAATTTTAGTGCTTTTGGTTGCTACTTTTATTTATTTATTAAAAATAGCAACCAAATTGTTTGTATTTCAGAAGAAAAAAGGGCGTCTCTTAGTTGATAGTTGAAGACTAATTCATTTGTAGTTAGACAGGTCATTATAGTTTCTTCCAATAAAGTTTTTTATAAGCACCAAATATATCAAAGCTTTTATATTTAGGGTCCATTGACTTGGGTTTTAGAATGGAAAGAAGGGAAAGAGAAGATTTGAGTGAGATGAAATACATTTGTGAGATGATTATGTAGCCTTCTATTTATCTTCATTTATCTCTAACTACTAACTCAAAAACATGTTGGGTTTGGACTCCCTTCCTATATGGAATTTGTGCCTGATTTTTGGCTGCACGACTTATTTAGAGTCACTACTACATTTTACGGTTAAAAATGTAGAAAAATATTTTAAGCTCAATTACCTTGTACTTTTAGATTTTTGACATCCACGTTCGGGAGTTGGTTACAAGGTAGGGAAAATATTAGCACCCTACACGTCCGCCTTAGGCGGTAGGTACCCTTCACTAAAATATATAACTTTATTAGTATTATTAACTAATTTAAATGGAACAAATTTATTTATTTTTATTATTGTGCCTGACAAGATTGACATTGGTCCTATGTATCCCTGTTAAGGGAATCAAGACTTACATAGTTCTTTAAGTAGAAAAAAGTTTGTTGGTTGAGTGTATTTTAATTAAAGAAAATATAATTTTTAGTCAAAAATGTTTATTTTGCATGTTTATTTATTGGTGAAAAAAGTTTTTATTCGCTTAATTTTTGTTATTTATTTAATTAAGAAAATAGAATTTAGTCGATTTTGAGATATAATCGGTTGAAAAGAAGCAGCGTAGCGTGACCTTTTGAAAATGATTTGAGAAGAAAGAGGTCTCTGAAGCAACCTTCTCTCTATCTTTGATTAAATCTCAAAATTATTTTATTTTTATAACTAATATTCTTAAATAAATGTACTTGTAAAAAAATAATTATTTTACAAATGATAATTTTAATTACAATAAAAAACGTTATGGTTATTTGGCTAGAAAAAAATTTCTATTTGAATTCAAAAAGAATTAGTTGAGGGTTAACTAAATTAAAAGAATTTTTTGATTCTTTTTTGGTTATTACAATGTGTTTATAAAAAGGATTTTTGTTGCCACTTTGTTAGGTTAAAAAAGTTTGTTAATTAGTTGCTAAAAAAATCATTTTGTTATTAGTTATTTATTCCATAAAAAACTTATTTATTTATTTTTATTTCTGTGATCGAATCTCTGTTTGATATTAAAAAAATTACATTTTTATTTTCTAAATGATATTGATTTTATAATATAGATAGAAATATAATGCAAAAAGAGAAGAAAAATAAAACCTGGTAAGAAGTAAGAACAATATCCAATGAAAACAAATGCAAATATGAAAAGCCATGTCTGCTCCTTAATGACTTGAAAATAATGCAGTGTTGACTGAGACACGTGTTGCTATGGGAGTGGTTGAAAGAAAGGATGCACCAAGTCAGTTGTAGGCGCGTCCGCAGGGAATAATGCACCAGAAGAAGGAGGATAGATTCAGTGCAGTGTAACTGTGACGTGTTTAATTTTTTGATTAGACGGAATGAAGTCAACGTGACGACAAGAAAGAGTATGCAGAATCCATGGTTCTAGATTGGTGTTAAAACGAATGCTTAGAGCAATAAATGCTCTCATTTACAATGGATCGCTAAGCTTTGTACTTTCTCTCGCCCAACGTGTTTTCTCAAACAAAGAGCATTCTCACATTGTGTTTCAATATTTGCAGTGTTTCCGCTATATTTATAGTGTATCCTTTTTTTTGGAATTGCTTTCTTTTGAATATTTTTTGGAATTGTTGGGATTATTAGAATGGTTGGAACTTTTTTGAGAATGTTGCAATTGTTGAAAAAAAAGTTTTTTTTATAAACCTAGACTAGACTATTTATAGAAAAAATTAACACTAACTTAACCTAAAATTAAACTAACTAATTTATCATTAATTTTAAATCATCATTATTTTTAGAGATTACAATCTCATCTCAAAAAATCAGATTTGACCAAAGTTTTTATTATAAGTATAATCCCAAGAATATTCCACTTGATTATTATTTATTTTTATAAATTAAAATTAAAATAATAAAAAATAGTTTGGAGTATCTTTTATTTATTTTACAATATAATTTCGAAAAAATGAAAATAATTAATAAAAATCACTTTATTGTTTTTTGTTTAAAATGATGTAGGTTTCTAGAATCTATTTTAAAACTAAATTAGTTTTGTTTCGAACTTTGGTTTAACCTAATCCCTTGGATTTAGGAACCTTAACAACATTGATTTGTGTTTTTTTCAATTTTTTCGGTTAACCTAATCACTTAGATTTAGGAGCCTTAACAATATTGATTTTGTTTTGCTATTTTTTAATTTTTGGTTAACCTAATCACTTAGATTTAGGAACCTAACTAACATCAATTTAGTTTTATTATTTTTGAATCATGGTTAACCTAACCACTTAGATTTAGCAACCTTGATAACATTGATTTGACCTTTCCTATTTAATATTATTTGTTTAAATGTTTTTTGAAAAATATTTTGGGTTTTTTCTAGGTCGGACAAAAATGGGTGTTCACAATGGAGAAAGACTCAATTAGGAAAAGCCCACTTGTCCCACTTAATCTAATGGATAGGAGTCAGATGTGGTAAGAGTGTGAAATCACTTTAGGCAAAAGGAGGCAATAGAAAAGTGAGAGAGAAGTTGAAAGATCTCAACCCGCAGGAACTTATAGCAGTTGTGGGAAATTTGAGACTGCATCTTCATTCACCGTTGAATCAGACTGAAATTTGGAGAGCATATTCATGGTTTCTAGTACTTCATTCTGAACGGTTAGATCAGTGAGAAGTTATCCGATGTGGAAGAAAATGAGTTATAACAATGGTTGTTTTTCTGGTTTTTTCTGCAACTTTGTGTTCTCATTTTCAAGCTTGTTGCTCTGTTGTATGCTGTATTGTCGAGCATATTTTATGTTGTATTTTGGAGACACACATGTATTCCTACTTTGATCATAGTGGAGCTTGATTGACTGGCATGTGCCCGTGGTTTTAACTTCTCATATTGGGAAGATTTTTCATATTAAATTTTTGGTGTCCATTTATGTGTTCTTAGTTACTTTGCTCCTCCTAGATTCTAGCAAGTTAGAAAAATTATTATCCAGTGCATATACTGTGCTAGAGTTTTCATTGTTATTGTGTTGAATTTTCCATCAGAGTGGAATTAGAGCTATTTAGTTTAAGGTTATTTGACTTGCCTAAATGATGGAGGCAAATATACATAGAATGACATGTTTGAATGACACTAACTATCACTTGTGGAAAGGAAAAATGAAAGATTTATTATTTGTGAAGAATTTGTATATTCTCGTGTTTGCTACTAAGATGCCAAAATTGAAGGCTGACGAGGATTGGAGTTTTGAACACCAACAAGTTTGTGGTTTCATTCGGCAATATATAGAAGACAATGTCTACAATCACATTGCTAAGGAGGAAAATGAAAAATCTTTATGGAAAAAAATTGAATCCTTGTATGCTTCTAAATCAGATAATAATAAATTATACTGGTTGAGTTCCTTGGTAAATTTAAGGTACAAGGATGGAGCTTCTATTTCAGACCACTTGAATGATTTTCAAGGGCTCCTAGATGAATTATTAGGAATGTGTATCAAGTTTGATGATGACGTGTTAGGACTATGACTACTGAATACTCTACTAGATTCTTGGGAGACATTTGGAGTTTCAATTACAAATTCAGCCCTTGGTGGTATTGTCTCTTTGCAAAGTATAGAGAGAGGTATTCTTAATGAGGAGATGAGAAGAAAGGCACATGATACTTCATCTCATTCTGAGGTGTTTGTCACTAAAAAGAGAGGGAGAAGTCGTAGAAAGGAACTAAAAGGTGATAGAGATAAAGGCAGAAGTAAGTCTAAGTCCATATACAAGAATGTGGAGTGTAACTATTATCACAAAGTAGGTCACATATAGAAGAATTGTTTTCAATGGATAAGAGAGAACGAAGACAAGAAGGACAAGCATAACAAGAAGAATCATGGTGATGATGATTATGTTACTACTGCTACTTGTGACGGTCTTATTATTCTCCATGATCGTGATTCAATTAATCTTGTATTAGATGAGAGTATGTGGATAATTGATAGTGGTGCTACACTGCATATTACACTAAGGAATGAGTTCTTCACATCTTACACTTCTAGTGATTTTGGAGTGTTGAAGATGAGTAATAATGGTGTATCAAAGGTAGTTGGTATTGGTGATATTTTTTGCATACCAACATAGGACTGCAGTTGTTACTGAGAGGAGTTAAACAGGCTCCAAATGTTCGTTTTAATTTGATCTTTGTGTACATGCTTGATGATGGTGGTTATGATAATCACTTTGGTTCTGGAAAATGGATACTCACTAGAGGTAACTTGGTTGTGGGCAGGGGGAGAAATTTTTTAAATTGTATTAGACAAAAGCTTTGGTTGCTAAAGAAAGTGTAAATGCCATGTATGTGGAGGCTTCTTTGTGGCACCATAGACTCAATAATATCAGTGAAAAGAGGGTTGAATTATTTAGCCAAAAAGGATGTACTTCGAGATTGAAGAGTGCAGAGTTGGAGAAATATTCTCATTGCATGGATGGTAAGCAGACCAAGTTATCCTTTAAGAAGCATCATCCCTCAAGGAAATCTTAGTTGTTGGAATTAGATCATTATGATGTTTGTGGTCCATTGAAGATAAAAGCATTTGGTGGTACACTTTATTTTGTTACTTTTATTGATGATTGTTTAAGGAAGCTTTGAGTTTATGCTTTGAAGACAAATGACCAAGTTCTTGAAAAGTTCAAACAATTCCGTGTTTTGGTTGAGACGCATTCAGGGAAGAAGCTGAAATGCATTCGTATTGACAATGCTGGTGAGTATTATGGACCGTTTAATATTTACTGCAAACAACAATGTATTAGACATGAAAAGACTCATCCTAAGACTCCTCAACTTAATGGCTTAGTGGAGAGGATGAACAAGACTTTGGTTGAAAGAGTTAGGTGTATGTTTTCTCTAGCAAAATTACCTAAACATTTCTAGGATGAGGCTTTGTACATGGTAGTGCATGTTATTAATCTTAGCCCTACAGTTGCTTTGAATGTTGAGGTGCTAGACAAGATTTGGTTTGGCAAGAATGTCAGGTATGATCATTTGTGAGTCTTCGGTTGCAAGACATTTGTGCATGTTTCAAAGGATGAAAGATCCCAGTTGGATGCGAAGACAAGGCAATGCATATTTATCGGTTATGGTAAAGATAAATTTGGTTACAAGTTGTATGATCTTGTTGAGAAAAAAGTTGTTAGAAGTCTGATGTGAAGTTCATGGAAGATTAAACTATTGAAGACATGGATAAGATAAAGAAAAATACACATGAGGAAGATAGTAGACTTTCTGATATTGATCCATTTTGGATGCGTGTACTTGATTTAGATAGAGTTGAGAATAACATTCAAAATGGTGAGCAACATGATTATGTTGGTGATCAACAACTTGAAGATGATTTACATGTTCCTGTTGATATTGGTGAAGATGAACATGAGATGTCACAAGATGAGAATCTTGGTGATGCTCTTGAACCACCTCATGTTCAACTTTGGTGGTCTAATAGGAGAGAAAATCACCTACCATGTAGTCTTCTGATGACTATATTGTTGTGACAGATGGAAGAGAACTTGAGTATTATCATGAGGCCATGGAGAATGAAGAAAAGAAGAAGTGTTTGGATGCAATGCAAGAGGAAATGAAGTCATTTCATGATAATCACACTTTTAATTAGGCCAAATTTCCAAAAGGGAAGAAGGTTTTGGAAAACAAGTGGATTTACAAGGTGAAGCAAGAAAGTAATTCTACATATCCAATGTATACAACCAGATTGGTGGTTAAAGGTTTCATGCAGAAAAATAATGTTGATTTCAGTGAGATTTTTTCTCTCGTGGTAAAGATGTCATCCATTAGAATTGTATTGAGTTTGACTGCTACTCTTAATTTGGAGGTAGAGCAAATGGATGTAAAAACTGCTTTACTTCATGGTGATTTGAAGAAAGATGAAACAACCTGATGATTTTCTTGTTTAAGAGGAAGAAGACTATGTGTGTAGACTGGGGAAGAGCCTATATGGTTTGAAGCAGGCTCCACGACAATGATATAAGAAGTTTGAGTTTGTTATGTGTGAGCAAGGCTACACGAAGACTACTTCTCATCATTGTGTCTTCATTAGAAAGTTTACTGATGATGATTTCATCATCCTGTTATTGTATGTTGATGGCATGCTTATTGTTGGGAAAAATATTTCCATGATTGGCAGGTTAAAGAGCAATTAGGCAAATCATTTTCCATGAAAAACATGGGAGCTGCTAAGCAGATTCTTGGTATAAGAATCATGCGAGATAGGCAAGAAAAGAAACTTTGACTATCACATGAATACTATATTAAGAGAGTGTTGTAGAAGTTCCATATGGAAAATGCTAAGGCCGTAAACACTCCTCTTGCTACTCATTTTAAGTTGAGTGCTAAACAGTATCCTTCAAATAAAGCTGAAAAATCATATATGCAACAGGTTCCTTATGCATCTGTTGTGGGCAGTTTAATGTACGTAATGGTGTGTACAAGACCAGATATTGTATATGTTGTTGGTACAATTAGTTGATTTCTTTCAAATCCAGGTAGAGAGCATTGGAATGTTGTGAAATGGATTTTGAGGTATCTTTTTGGTACTGCTAGTTTGAGGCTTTGTTTTGGAGGTGATAAACCTATTGTTGTGGACTATACTGATTCTGATAATGCTGGAGACATTGATTCCAGAATGTTCACTTCAGGCTATTTGATTAAATTTGTAGGGGGAGTTGTGGTATGGCAATCTAGGCTGCAAAAGTACGTTACATTGTCCACTACTGAGGCATAGTTCATTGTCATTACAGAAACATGCAAGGAGTTGCTTTGGGTGAAGAAATTCTTGCAAGAGCTTGGTTTTGTCCAAGACAAATACTTTTTATTTTTTGATAGTCAAAGTGCAATTCATCTTGGGAAGAATTCAACTTTTAATTCTAGGTCCAAACATATTGATGTGAGGTATCATTGGATAAGTGATACTTTGGATGCTAGTTTGTTGGAATTGCTTAGGTTTATACATATGATAATGATGTTGATATGATGACTAATGCCTTATGAAGGTGGAAGTTTGAAACTTGTTGTGAGATCGTCGATTTGGCGATTCTCTCCACATAGTTGTAAGGGCGAGATTTGTTGGGTTTGGGCTCCTTCCTATGTGGAGAAAGACCCAATTGGACAAAGCCCACTTGTCCCACTTAATCTAATGGATATGGATCAGATGTGATAAGAGTGTGAAATCAGTTTAGGCAAAAGGAGACAATAGAAAAGTGATAGAGAAGTTGAAAGAACTCAACCTGTAGGAAGTCATAGCAGATATGGAAAATTTGTGACTACGTCTCACTCACTGTTGGATCGGGCTAAAATTTGGACATCAACTTCACAACTTCTGGTACTTCATTCTAAATGATTGTATTAGTAAGAAGTCGTTTGAGGTGGTAGAAAACGAGCTATAACAATTGTTGTTTTTCTGGTTTTTCTACAACTTTGTGTTCTAATTTTCAAGTTTGTTTCTCTGTTGTATGTTGTATTGCTGAGCATGTTTTGTGATGTATTTTGGAGACACACTTGTATTTCTATTTTGATCAGAGTGGAGATTGATTGACTGACTTGTACCCGTGATTTTTACTTCTCACGTTGGAAAGGTTTTTCACGTTAAAAATTTTGGTATCCCTTATGTGTTCTTAGTTATTACATTATTTGTTATTGCTCCTCATAGACTCTAGCAAGTTGGAGAAATTATTATCCGCTGCATATACTCTGTTAAAGTTTTCATTGTTATTGTGTTGAATTTTCCATCAAAATAGACCCTCAAAGCTTAGATATTTCACTTGATGGTATGTTGTTTGTATTCCTATCACAATCTTGAAACATCTTAGTTACGGGTAAGAGATTGTGCAAGCTAGCATTCACATGAACTATTTCCTTTCGATATCAAAAATTATTTGAATTCTCGGCTTACATGCTTGGATGGCGAAGATAAATGGCAAGCAATGATGCTATGATCAAAATTGAGTCATGAGAAATGATAGAAAAGTAAGCAGTGCACGTTTAGTTATGGGCTAGTTTGTTGTTTGAACATCTAGCCATGCCAATGCCATAAGCATTTTTGGTATATAGTTTACTTTACAACCTAAAAGATTGTAATCTCTTGGCCATGACATAAAATATTGGGACATTGCTACTGTATGGTTTCTGAAATTAGTTGGGATACTATGAAGGGAAATTAGGGTGATTTTCTTTGTCTACAGTTTCCCTTGGCCTCCTCACCATGAATTACATTCCATCATTCGAATTTAAGTAAGTTGTTGCACTTCGATTTTCGGTCAATAATAAGATGAAAGTATTTTCACTATGTAATATTTATACATTTTTTATGTTAGGTTTCACACCAAGACTTAAAGGTTCAAAAAAAAAAAATGAGCCTCTCAATGTAACACCAAATTGTTGCGAAGTCTTATTGGTTTTATGAACTTATTCTATTTTCCTAACTTGAAGTTGACCATGCCAGTTGAAAATGTTTCTAGTACTAGACCTCTCCAATGGGATTTAGAATTTGGTAGTTAATCAAATGATCTCTCCAATGGGATTTAGAATTTGAACAAATGGAGTGACAAATGTCTTTAAATTTTCAATAAAATGTCATTGCCTTATTATTGAAAATGTTGAAAATGACATTTTTTTTATTTTCAAAATTTCCGGAAATGAAACTCATGTTTTCCGAAATATGAAATGAAAACATCGATGCAAACATGTTTTCATCCTTTTTTTATGATTACATTGAAAATGAAAATCAAAGCAAACACACCCTTAATATGCTATTAGAGTTAGAGTTCAACTTCTCTAGTTGTCATGGGCCAAAAGATGCTTTTCAATCATGGGTTAAATGTAACCCTTTGCCTGATCCAATAGGTTTCTATGGAGCGGACGTGTTGGGAAGTAAGTCACACATCATCTAACTCATTCTATTAAGCGTAATTTAAATATATGTTTGACAACTCTTATATTACCTATTAATTTTGAGATGAAATCTTAACAAAAACAATAACAATATTTAAAACCTAACTTCTAAGTAGGTTGTGATAACCGGACCGGGCGGTTCAACCAGTTTGAACCGGATAAATTATGGTACGACTGCGTTAAACCCGGTTGAACCATAATAACCCCGAAAGTGAACCGGACGGTTCACTTAAATTTTTAAAAGTAAAACACGACTCTAATGTTTAGTTTTACTCCGGTCCAAAAAAAGATGGAAAAATGTCATTTCAATATAATTACACACAAGTATTTATATATAAAAATGATAAACTATATTTAAAATCATCTGATTCGACCGGACGATTTAACTGTTTAAACCAATTAAACCCAATAGGAGACCTTTTCCGATTTAATATCTGTCTTGAATTTCACAATATTGCTTCTAACTGCTAAATAATATGGTCTCTTCTTTGTTTTGTTTCCCCCCTCAATAACTTCCAGACTGTGTTGGATACTAGTTGGGCTGCCGTGGTCCAAGAACTGGCCTTTCAATTTCAAGTAAGTCTATGAGGCTCCACCACCATCACCTATCCTCCTCCATCTCATCCTATCTTAGAATAACTAAAGATCTATTTTCGCCCTTTAAATTTTTTATGTCTACTAATTTGATTTCTAAAATTTTGAAATGTCGAAAATGATATCCAAAAATATAAATGATATCAAATTAGTTTATTTTAATATTGTTTATGACTCATATATATTTATGATCTTTGAGCACAAATTTATTTCTTAAGAACCAAAATGATTATTCACTATAGAATAAATACAAGTTTCTTTTAAAATGAGCTTAAGTTAAGATTAGAGTATTCCTTAAAAAAAATATTAGAGTACATTTTAATTAAAATGAGAATGATATACTCTTAAACGCTATTTTATGAACAAGTTACAAGTTATTATGTTTACAATAGTTTATCTGTGGAATAAAATCCAAAGAGGTTCCATGCATTGACTTTTATGTTTGAAGGCAATTTCTATCAGGTATCAAAGAGACTAAAGGCACAAAACTTGGCTCTATTAAAGCTCCCATATCTCCCTAACTCAGTAATAAAGCAGCTAAAGAAGTTTAGGAATAAAGGAAAACATCAGAGAATAAAATGCATCAATGTTGATGCCTTATCTATCATCTTTTACTGTCCTGATTCCCTTGTAATTTCAAAAAAGATTCTTCACTGGTCTTAACTCTTGTACTTCTAGTCGTATACTCAATAATTAGAACAACAGTCTAACATATATAGAAATGTGTGAAAAATAGTGAAAATAATAATAATTTTATGTGTATTTGTCTAAATTTAAAGAGTTTTGGGTTACATATTGTATTGTTTACAAAGAATCAATAAGAATTTTGATATCTATATAAACTATCAATCTCTGATAGCACCTATTCTATTAGAAACTTTCCAATTTTGAGGTGTATCCAAACCTTGGGTTATAAAAAAAAAGCAGCTTGGATTTCATATTCAAAATTTTGTAGTAATAAGAAATAGAAGAATGTTTCTGTCTCACTTAGACATCATAATAAAAAAATTATTAATTTATAAATTTGCAATCACATTTGTCGTATATAACTGTTACTTTAAGATTTTGGTATATATATTAAGAAAGTCAATTAATGTAGTAAAATTATTTATCAATTGTCTATAATATTCTTTATCTCTCATGCTCATAAATTCCAATCATTTTGCATCATTATTCATACTTGAGACTATACTTACTTCATTTATTCAAGTGTCTTTGTCTTTTCGTTACTCCACTTAATATTGAAAAAAGTACTCCACTTAGTATTTCAATATTGGAAATACACAATTAAACAAAGAGTAATTATAATGTTATGACAATATCCATTAAGTTATAGTTTTGAATAACTGTGTAAAGTCATATTGAGAAGACTTTTAACTTAAGGGTATAACTGAAGGGTAAAATTAATACTCTTGAACTTTGAAAAGCGATAAATAAAAAGGAACAAAATACTTTTTAAAATAGTGATAATTATATATGAACGGAGGGAGTATCTAGCAAATGTTTAATATTTCATTATAATCACAATTTTAAATTTGATTTTCTAATAGTATAATATTCTTTAATTAATAATGATAATAAGATATCACCATTAAGCTTTTTACATTGATAATAATAACACAAGAGCAGTATCGAATCTTGCACCTATCTGATTTGAGGCAAGAGCAATATTTTATATATGGTACAAAGAATTATTAATAATTTATTTGTATTTAAGAGTTAATAACAATTAAATATATTATTAAATATGAATAATAATATGAATATCGGAAAATGTAGTAATAATATAAAAAAATTGTAGAGTACATACATTTTTTATCTATTTTATAATGTAAATTATTACTTAATCATGCATACTTGGCTCCTAAGACAATGGAGTCATATATAAGATCAGTTTTTTTTACTGGAGAATTGAATACTATAATACGAGGAGAAAATATATTTTTTAATTTTTTATATTAAAAAATAATTTAAAATTATGTTGGTTAAGTAATTTTTTATCATGTGTCACACTCCATCATTCTATACTAACTCTTCAGTGACAGTCTTCCTTGTTTCAGGTGGGGCCAACTGCCCTCCTGAGTTTGTCTTTTTTTTTTCTTCAAAATTTTAAATTATTATTTTTAGCTACATCTAATTGATGTCTTGATAAATATCTATAATTAATTTATGTGGTCTTTCTAAAAATTATAAATATGTAGATGTTGGTATTACTTGTAATATTATAACTTCATTTGAGTTTGTAATAATTTTAATACTTATAAAATAGATTATGAGGATCTTATATTGCTTTTGTTAAATTTTGCAGCAAAAATATTAAGATCATAAGGATTTTTATAAATAATTAAATATTGATAATATATTATTTTTATACAAAAATTCTATCCCGTTGATATCCCTGAGCAAGATAAGATTTCAACAATTTATTGTTGATGTCATGAGTTATTCATGTTTTAAAAACTCCCGATCATCTCTAAATTGAGTGCAACTATGATTGAGTTGTTCATTTTATCTTAACTATTATAGTATAGTTATTTCAAAATTTTCAGCAATAAAGACAACGAAAATAATTATATAAAAAATGAATTTTGTTGCCGACAATATTAAAGTGAAATAACTACAATTTTTAGTTCTAATTCAAACGTCAATAAGTTTAAGACATTTTAAATGAATGAACATTTTTTTTTAACATAATTATTGTTATTTAGAATTAATATGACATTTTTTAACTTTGAAATACTTGTATATTTTTATACTTTTTGTCATTCAATTAATCTTAATTATAAATTTTAATTAAATATTATTGTCTCCCCTAAACTTTTATTGTCTCCCCTAAACATTCATGAGGAGTATCTTATCTCATATATATAACATGGCTGAATCAGACAAATATTTGTAAATTTCTGAGTTTATTTTTACAATATTTTACAAATTATTTAATATGATCAGTTTCTTACATGGCTATTAAAGATCCAACGTCAATCTGACATGAAGTCTTGTATATTGACACAAATATCATCCTAGACTGCTTACTGCTAGTTCACTCTCCTAAAATCAATTATTTATCCTAAGAAGCCAACTACTAAGAATTAAATATATAATTTTTAATTTAAAGAACCCACAATAGATAAAAAAATTATTTCACCATTTATTTTACTCACAAAATAATAACGTAACCCATTGCTGGAGGGCAAGAAATGTAACTGGTATATATGTGATTCACGAACAAGGTATTAAAGAAATAATAAAAAAAGTGCACTAAGTTACTCTAAAAGTTAAGGTTTGAAATGTCACCTTTAGCTGACCTAGGAGCAAAAGTAGTAGGGGTGAGCATGATCTGGGTTGGCTAGGATAATATTTTTCTCTTACCCAATCCTAAATATTGATTGAGTCATTTTTTGAAATTGGACCCGACGTTAGACCAGAAGCTAACCTGACCATAAGTATCGATTGTGTTAGCCATTGAACCCGAACCGACCCTAGACCTGATTAAATATATGCATATCATTTTAGATAAAGTTTTATGAATATTATTTATTATTATGGATATATAATTTGACATATGAAATGATATATGTATATATATATTGTTAATCATGGTTGTCCCTTACTAGCTCTAAATAATGATTAAGTCTAATTTTTAAACTCGAACCCAATGCTAGACCCGATAAGATCTAATCTTATTTAGACCTAATCATGATCAGACCAAGACATGTGAGCGGGTAGGACCGAATCATGCTCACCCCTAACTAATAGATATCAAATTTAGATTAAGTATATAATTTTACTTTAAGTGCACCAGCATATAATTTGGAGACTGTGTTTTGCTTTTTACTTTTCCAAGAGATTAAGGAGGAGCTAATGAAGAAACATCATCCAATAACTGATTTCCTTGTATCAATGCATGCTCCCCAATCAGAGTATGAGAATCCCTTTAATGTTATGTTGTTTTGTGTTGGAAATAGAAGACCAAGTGCAGGTGAAGATTTGAGGTATTTGAGAATTCTGATTGCTGCAATTTGATGTTGGTCAGTTGGGCTTGATTTAAATTGACTAAGATGGCTCATTGCAAAACTAATATCTTGTCTTGAGTTGATCAGGTACAAATTGTCTTCTACATGATGTTGGTAAAGGTGATCCAAAATTCGAGTGAAGCTTGGAGTTGTAGTCCACGGAAGTTGAGGATGGCTTTGCAGATAGCATACCTGTTTCAAAAAGAAGATCAAGAACATATTTTCTTTAATAGAAAGCAATTCCCTGGGAGGATCTAGCAATTTCCATGTCTAAGAAGAATTTTAGGTTCCCCAGGTCTTTAATGCTGAATTTTGTGTTGAGAATGTGCTTTGTTGATTGGATATCATTTAGGTCATTTCCTGTTGGGACTAGATCATCCACATAGACAAGAATTGTTTGATAAATAAAGAATGATTAGAGTAAGCTTTATGGAATCCATGGTTAAGTAAAACTTTTGTTAATTTTTCATGCCATTGTCTACTTGCTTGTTTGAGGCCATATATAGATTTGTGTAATTTGCAAACTAGAGAAGAGTTAGAAACATTAAGACCATGTGGTATTCTCATATAGTCTTCTTCATGAAGATCACCATGAAGAAAAGTTGTGCTGACATCCAATTGTTGCAGATGCCAATTGTGAATGGCAACAAGAGATAAGAGTACCCTGATGATAGTCCTTTTGACTACATGGCTGAAAGTATCTAGATAATCTATGCCTTCTGTTTGTGTGTAACCTTTAGCTACCAATCTAGCTTTGTATATCTCTATAGATCCATCTGGTTTGCGTTTGATTTTAAAGATCCATTTGCAGCCAATGACTTTTTTGTGTTTGGGAAGAGGGGTAATAGTCCATGTGTTGTTGTGTTGTAGAGAAGTAAGTTCAGAGTCAATGGCTTGTCTCCAACAGTCATGAAGAATGGCTTCTTTGTAAGAACAGGGTGTGTAGTCAGAGCAAATGGCTAAAGAATAGTGTCTTTGCATAGGAGACAAAGAATGATAGTCACAGAAATTGGTTGTGGGATATTTGATTTTCTCAGAAACAGGGGGGCGTGAAATCAGTGGCTAACGTACAGTGATAGTCTTTTAGGTAGGAAGGGGGCTTGGATTTTCAAGTTGAGTGTCCAAGGGGGTTCTTAGTGCTTAAAGGAATGGTCAAGGCATTGTCCTCTGATTGATGTTTAGAGGGTTGGGGCATATTGGTTTGGATAGAGGGAAAAGGCAAAATATAAGTAGAGTCAATATAAGGAAGTAAAGTATCAATGTTATAGGTAGGAAGGTTAGGTTGGTTTTATTGGTCTGTTGCATCATTGGTCTGAGGTGTATTAAAGGGATAAATTTGTTCAAAGAAACATTTCTAGAAAGAAAAACATGTCTTGTGTTGAAGTCAAGTAAAAGGTAATCTTTTTTTCCTTGATTAAATCCCAAGAAGATACATTTTCTTGATCTTAGGTCAAGTTTGTGTCTTTTAGCAGTCAGAGTAGAGGCATAACAGAGGCAGCCAAAAACTTTTAGGTAGGTGAGGTTAGGTTTGGTTTTATGAAAAATCTGATAAGGGGAATTGTTGCCTAAGTACTTAGTTAGTTTTCTATTAATGAGGTGAGTGGAATGTGCAACAACATAGTTCCGAAAATAAGTTGGGAGATTGGATTGAAAAATTAGAGATCTAGCAATACCTAGGATGTGTTGATGCTTCCTTTTATCAATTCCATTCTGCTGAGGGGACTCAACACAAGTAGTTTGGTGTTGGATTTCGTGTTTATTATAAAAATCAGGGATGTAGAATTCCTTTCCATTATCACTCCTAATGGATTTTAGCTTGACACCGAATTGAGTTTGAACATAGTGAGTGAAATTTTTGAAATGCTGGTTGGCTTCACCTTTGGTTTTCATGAATAGAAGCCAAATGAATCTAGTGTGATCATCTACAATGGTGAGAAAATATCCATGACCATGTGTTGAGGGGATTGACAGGGGTCCCCATATGTCTATGTGGACAAGGTCAAAGGGTTGTTTGGATATGGTTTTACTGTCAAGGTAAGGTAACCTT
Source organism: Lupinus angustifolius (assembly GCF_001865875.1). Classification (NCBI taxonomy): domain Eukaryota; kingdom Viridiplantae; phylum Streptophyta; class Magnoliopsida; order Fabales; family Fabaceae; genus Lupinus; species Lupinus angustifolius. The sequence continues at coordinate 14,784,480 of NC_032012.1, forward strand.
TTCTGTTTGGCAAGATGGCATATTTCACAAGGTTCAACAGTTTTATTGCATCTTATAAAGGGAAAGACATATTACATTACAAGCATTTTTGAATGAGATAAATGCCCTAATATACAATGTCAAAGGTTGTTATCATTATAACTACAAAATGAATTGGCAAAATGTAGAAATTGAGTATTAGAGGTAGCCTGATGGAGGTGCATCATGTCATATAACCCATCCTTTATCCTAGCTACACCAATCTTCCTTAATGATTGAGGATCATGTATATTGCAATGTGTGTCATTGAAGATCAGTTTGCATGATAAACACTTAGTAATTCTGGAAACAGAAATCAAGTCGAATTTAAATGCAGGTATATATAGAACATCAGTTAGATAAAATAGAGGGGAGAACACTACAGTGTCAGAATAGTGTGCAGTGACACTATCACTAGTTGGTAATATAATTGAGATTGGTTTAAGTTGTTTAAAGGTTTGAAAATTTGATAAGGAGCCACCCACATGATCTGTGGCTTCAGTGTCAATGTGCCAACAATCAGGTTTCCCAATGGTGATGTATGTGTTCAAGATACCTGAGTTGTTTATATCTTGTTGAAGGGGTGCAACCACAATTTGATTGGCATTGTGTTGTGTGGTAGTAGTAGATTGTTCCATCAAGGTAATAAGAGCTTTGTATTGAGCATGAGTAAGTCCTAAAGTTCCACTTTCTGATGTAGGTTTTGAGCTTTTGTTGGTAAAGGATTGATGTTCATGTGATTCTTGCGTGACACAATTATTTACAGTTCCTGAATTGGCAAATTAATTTGGGGGAAAACCATGCTTTCTATAGCATATACCGATTGTATGGCCTACCTTGTTGCAGTAGGTGCATACTTTGGTCTGTCTGCCTCCCTTAGAAGTGTTAGAAGGCCTGTATTGATTCTGACCTCTCCCCCATATCTGTCCTCTAAGATCTCTCCCTCTCCCCCTTACTCTATTATCAAACATATTATTTGAGACATTTCCCACTAATTTGTTATCATCAAGTAGAATACTGGTTTGTCTTTCTTGTTGTGTGAGAAGGGAAAAAGCCTTATTAATAGTAGGGAGAGGTTCCATTAACATGATTTGAGATTTAACTACAGAATATTGTTCATTTAATCCTCTTAAAAAGGAGATGACATATTGATTATCCATGTAAGTTTTGATGGTGGGTACGAGGCTACAACTACACCTAATTTCACATGAACAAGACGGAATAGGTGTGAAATTGTTAAGTTGTTCCCAAAGACCCTTAATCTGAGTGTAGTGGGCACCAATTAACAGATTGCCTTGCCTAATGGAATGAATTTCTCCTATTAATTCAGAGATTCTAAAAACATCTCCCTGATAATATCTCTCTTTGAGATCTTCCCATATTTCTTGGGCAGTTCCCATCCAATGGATGCTTTGGAGGACTGAAGGATCAATGGATTGATTTAACCAAGATACTATCAGATTATTGCATCTTTTCCAGTAAGGATAGAGAGGATCATTATCAGGTGGGTTTACAATGGTTTCATCTATAAACTCCATTTTATTCTTGGTGTCAAGGGCTATGCTCATAGCTCTTGCCCAGTTGTGGTAGTTGTCTCCAATAAGTCGTGTTGATACTAATGAAATTCTTGGGTTATCATTCAGGTGGAGGAAGTAGGGACTCCCTGGATCCATGATGGGATTCTGAATTGCAATCTGGTTGGCCATCTCGAAAAAATTGATAAAGTTGATGTTGAAAGAAGAGTTGAAAGAATATCGAGGAGGAATCAGAGATGAGTGTATACGGAAGCGAGGCAGAAACACCTTCAATAAAGGTGCTTTGATACCATGTTAAAGATATAACTTGTCATGGTTGAACCCTTGCAAGGCACTTAAGAAAGAAGATGATGAAGAAGAAAACGAATGTCCAAGAAACAAAAGAAATGAATAACCTCACTTCTTGTATTAATGACTGATAAAATGAAATCTCTTTTGTTTACTAGTTATTGAACACACTAATTCATTGATTAATAAGCACACTTGAACCTAGAATATGAAGAGATAAAAGCTGAAAGAGAAAAAAACAGAATTAACAGTTAACAGAATTAACTGTTTTTCCCGCCAAAGACTTTTCCTGCATTGCTTGGAATTTTTAGTCGATTGGGCTTTGGTTTGGGTTAGCATTGGTGTCCAACATATATGGCATCATTGACTTGTGCTCTTATCATGGACGTGTGTTATTCTTACATGGATTTTAGCTTGACCTTTTCATCTTTTTCTTTAAACAAATTTTGTTGTAGTCAATTGAGACTGAACACAATAAGTAGGAAAATAAGAAATGGTGTCACGTACATATTTTCATAGTTTTTATCATTTGATAAGAGTTTGCTATAACTTATACTATTTTTCATTTTCCATTTCTTTATCCCCCTTATAAAATTTGCCTCCCTTAAAAAAAAGTAAAGAAAAACCAATTAAATTTTATAATACATGAAACATTTGATAAGTTTAATTATCCTCCTAGTAAAATAAACATTGATTAAAAAGTAAATAAGTTTAACTTTACTTGAGTTTAACATTTGATTTTTATTATTACTTTCCTTGTAAACATGATTTTGGGTTTAAAAACGACAAAACATTGAATCTATCGCTGTAATATCTTGTCTGTTTGTAAGTTATGTCCAGCTGTTTGGTAGTGAGTGAGAGTGCGTGCATCTCAATCTTTGCAATTACCTACCAAATGGGGACCATCATTTTAATATATTTTTCTATCTGAATCAGTGTTAAGACTTAAGATTAAGATTCTATGTTAGGAACCCAAGAATTCCTAGTCTTCTTTTTTCCATCGAAATGTTTACAAAATATAAAATCGTAGAGTAAAAATCTAGAAAAATAATAGAAAAGGGGTTGGAGCAGGTGAGTTGGGTATATATATAGACTGAGTCTTGAAACTGGTTGAGATGAACGTTAATTGGCATGTGATACTAGTATGGGCATAAATTCATCTTGGTACATGGTTAATATTATAATATTATTAGTATGAGTTTAATATATATACATTTTATATGGTGATGATGATTATATTATTTGTGAGTATAATTGTTTCTCTTAATAAGTGTCGCTTCCAGAAATTGAGTCCATGATGTTTTGGTATTTCCGAGAATCTAGTTGGGACTTACATACTAAACCAATGATGTGTTGATGACAAGTTCTTAAGTTTATGTATATATTTGTAATAATCAATATGTAAAATAATTATTACATAAATAATAATATTTATGAAATGTTAAATTTATCTATATTTCAATCATTAAAGTTCATTATAAAATAATAATACAGTAAATAATATATAATCATAAAATAAAAAAAATAATGTATATAAAATATTTAATTAAAAAATTATAAATATTCATATACCGGCAAAGTAAGTATCATAATACATATCCCTACCTAGAGGTTATTTTTATCGATACTCATTATGTATATTTTTATGAGTACCATCGAAATAATTGTTTTTGTCATATCTAATTGCGAGAGAGTTTGAGCCAAGATGTTTGTATTTTATTATATTACACATCTCTATTAATTGAGTTGACTATTACGAATATATAACTTATTCGACCTAGCAAAATTAAAGCTTTGTTTAATTGAAGAGTAGAAAATGAGAGAAGAAAAGAAAATTGTGAGAACTAAATTAGATTTTTGTATTATTTAGTATGAGAGAAAGATAAGAGATATTAATTCTTCAATGACAAAAAATATCTATATACTAAAAAATGAAAAAATATATTTTATTACTAATTAAAATGTTATGAATTACAACTTTAAAATTTATTGTAAAAACTATATTACTATAATTTTAAACAATATTTATGAAGTAAAAAATATAAAAGAAAAATAATGGTGAAAAAATGTGTGTAAAAATAAATAATAATATATAATATATAGAATGATTAAATGAGTTGATTTTATCATTTCAAAATTCCTCCCGCTTTCTCCTCACATATGGACATAAAGAGTTTTAGTTGGTCTCAATATTTTTTATTTCTCTCATTTCTTTTTCTCTTCTCGATAAAATGAGGAAGAGATTCACTTTCTTTATAACTTCTTTCCCCCTCAATTTCTTTTTGTGCAACCAAACTATGGCTAACTGTATTAGTCACACCATATAACAAAGATATATGATGGATCAACAAGTTATTTTCATGGATTATGTTTTTGTCTCTCGTTTTCATCTATTACTAAGTATGATCCCCTCAATAACCGAAAATATATGGAAGCTAGAACCATCAATTAGAGGGAGAAAATATCCTACTCTCATTAAGAAATTAAACAATGGGACAAATATATTATGATTTAATATGTATCAGAAAATCAACCACATTGATTTATTAATCATTATTGACTCTTAAATAAAAGTAATACAAATTAATAGCATATGATATGCTGATAATGTAAAAAAATATTTATACTGCTAGTGCACATATTTTAAACCTAATATATTATACCAAACTTGGAAATTGTGTTGAAATTAAGGGCAGGGGCTTAATCATATGAGTTGTAAACCTAAAAAACGTGTTAAACATATGAATTGGAAACATGATATTTTTTCTTTTTGGCCGCAACCTCTCAAAGAAGGGGAAAGCACCAAAAATGGTTTAAGAATGGATAAGATGTTTTTGTCAAGTGTCCACTGATTATAGACCTATACTTAATTTAGCTGTCCGGAAGACAAGGCGCCGTATAAATTTATACGGTCCTGAATGTCAAGAAATTTCTAATTAGATTTAGAGAGAGAAAAATATATATCAATACTTTTAATATTTTTATATTGGTAATATATTGTACACTATTATTACATATTCTATTATCTATATTTAATTATTATTGACTATTCAAAATAATTAATTCAAATGAATGATGAATAATTTGGTAATTGTGTATAAATATTACACTAATTGTGCATAAATATTACACTAACATGTATCCTATTTAACTATTTTCAATAAAAATATTTCTAAAAAATAAAAAAATAGGACACATGTCATGATTTTAGTGGCTTGAGGAGATATTTATTCTTTTTTAAGAATAAAGTATCTCCTTATACTAGGAGATAACTTATCTCCTTAAATTCAGTTACTGTTTGACATCGTCTTGTTTTTCTTCCCTTTATAAAAAGAAAAAATAAGACACATGTCAAACAATGAGTAAATTTAAGAATATGGTATCCGAAAATAGCATATGCTATAGTTCTTAATGAACAAAATCTAAAACAGTAAGTTGCTCCCTTCTTAGTTAGATAGTCTGTGCAAGAGTTCCCTTCTCTCAAGATGTGGCTCATAGAATTCTCTTAGTCCATGTTCATCAAGTCTTGTATGCGTAACACGATTAGCATGTAGTGGTGATGATTGGGCTGACTACCACGCACTAAGGAAATAGCATAAAGAGAATCACTATAGTAGTTAACTTTCTTCAACCCCATATCCGAAGCTAGTTGGAGACCATAGAAAAGGCCTATGAGCTGCTCAGCATGAAGATTATTAGATATGCCCACTAACTCCATAAAACCACTAATCCACGAATCCATGTTGCCTCGCAAAAGACTTTCATACCGTGCTTTTCCAGGGTTTCCCAAGGAGCTACCATTAACATTCAAAGTGATAAAATCGTTGTTGAGCCTAAATCATTACACCTCACATTGAAAAATTATGTTTATATGCATGTTATATAAACATACTAATATCAACTTTAAAATTTCATTTTCATAAAGATAAATAAAAGGAAAGGATATTATTTTCATGAAGGTGAATGTGCATTTCATTGATTTTTTCATGATTAATATAATTTCCTTTCTCCCTCTTAACTCATTTCTTAATAGTGCAAAAGTAATAGAGAAATTATATTTCATTATTTGGTAGAGCGATGACCATATGTTTGATTCCTTCAACAAATTTCTTAATGCAACATGACTTTTAAACTAGACATTTCATTTCACATAACCATTCATGCAACATAACATTTCAAATAGTCATGTTCATTTTGTACTAATTTTGACATTAGTTTAAGATTATTATTAAGGTAGATGTTAGCTGAAAACAAAAGATTTGTGCATGTTTTGTTATATGTATTTATGCATTGTAAACAATTGGTAAGTAGGCCAAGTCCATTTTGTACAATGACAATGGTCAAGCTAACATCTACTTCATTTGAAATAGAATTTCCATGAAAATAAGCATTTGCAAGTAAAGAGTTAAAAGCACCATCACCATGTCAACAGAAGAATTGCACAATTCCCCACCTTTCCAATCATGTATAATCCAAAACTCGAATACTTTTTATATTTAAGAATAAAAATATCATATAATTATATCTAACGGATAGAAGTCTCACATCAAACCCCTTTTACATATATCTTTAGAAAAGTTGGAATAAAGGCAAAAGGCTAATTAATAAACCCAATGGATAAAAAGCTTTCCCACACATTACTAAGATCCTGAATTTGAATGTGGGAAAAACATAAGACACAAGTGAGTAATGAACATGCAAAAGAAACATAAAATAAAACAACCTAAGCTTTTTCATATGCTCCTAGCTAACATTTCTTGGAACCTCCTATCAGATTCTTGCTTTTCCAACCTAAACTTTTCATGACAATTTGCAATGAACATTTCTGCAAGCATATCAATCTCATTCATATCTTTCTCCTTTGTACCTTCACCATCTTCAACCTTCTCTTCAAGCCACCTTAAGTACCTTGCAAGCTCTAAATCAGGAACATCCTCAAGTACTTGCTTATCTGAAATATTGAAAGTGTTCTTCCAATTTGAGTCATTGTATAAATGAGTAGTACTATACAATCCTTCATACACCGGTTCTGGAACCGGTAAAATGTGAGATGATTTAGAAGAGCACCAATTATAGTGAAACCTAAAGGACCCAAAAGTTATATGCTTCCTCTTGTTGTAATATTTCTTTTGAGAAAGGTATGAGAAGTTAATGGTTGAGTTGTTGTCCTTAAGAATTTCAACTATAACATCTTTTACTTTGGTTAGTGCACGAATGATTCGGTATATGTGGGACACTATGAGTGTGTGGATGAGGTTTTTGAGCTTCATGGAGCTTAAGGTTGAAGAAAAAGATGATGATGATGATTTTGATGAGAAGACTTGAAGAGGGTGCATGGTTTTGAGATTTGATGGGCTAAACATTTGGGTGCCTAGAAAGAGTTTGTGTCTGAGCGAGTGAGTATTATTTTTGGCCCATGTTCATGTATATAGTGGTTCATAGGAGTTGGCCTTGTATTTGGACTTAGATAGTCTAGTACTAAAAAAATAAGGAGAAAATGAAGTTTTTTTATTTTAAATTTTTGATTAACTTTCTTAAATCATGTTCATTAAAATTTAATTTTTGTCACATGTCATGATCTTATCAAGTACTGAACTCTTTGATACCCAAAACTTATTGGATTACCAATTTCCCCTTGAATTTTGGTTTATTTTAAAGGTTTGCCATTCACTTTTTAAGTAAACAATTAGTGAAAATGCATTTTATTGTCCTTTTTTCTTTTATGGGTATTGTAGGGATAAGACCCACTTACTTGGTTTAATTATTTTGGTTAGTTTCTGAAACTTCTTGAACACTCAAAATTTGTTTGCTTGTGTTATGTTATATAGATTTGTAAGATTAATCATGTATTTCGAGAACGGTGATTAAGGCTTAAAAATCGCCAGAATTACGAACCCAAGGATTACATGACAGAAGAACTATTATTAAAATGTGAAAGATTCTGAAGGTTGAGTGTGATGGACTAATCACAAATTCACAATATTAATTGATAGGTTGGTATTTTTCTCTCCAAAGTAGAGTAAATGATAGATAAACAACCTTAATTAACTATTATCTTTTTCATTATTATAATCGAGTTACACCAACTTGAAAATTTCACATTTATACAAAACTCTATTAAATGCTCCATTAATAATTGCATAACGTCGAATTGTGCTTTTTAGCAGAACTTTTGGACCAAATATGCAGCCAAAAATGTTTTTATGGTAATAAAGACTCTAGTCTTTAATATAGAAGAGATGAATTGAGAGTTGGATTTGTTAGATATATTTAGATCGGTAAAGAATAATTTATTTAGGATATAATTAGTTTCATTTTATTTGAGTTTATCGTTAGTTTAAGTTTATCATCTTAGTTATTATTTGAGTTTATCTTTAGTTTAAATTTATTATCTTAGCTATTATTTAAGTTTATCATCTTATCATTTGTAACAGCTTTTCATATATATAATAAATTGTTTGAGACTAACTCATGTTTCAATTTGACTAATCTTTACATGCAAACTTCCATATGGTATGGACCAATTTCCAGGGATGGCAACAAGGCTGGATGGGTCCAGGTAGTACATTACCCAGACCTGTCTCATTGCTTCATTTTTAGATTTAGACCCGTGCAGATATTCGTTGGGTCTGTTACTCACGAGTCCTTGGGTATCCAACAGATCTAGGGTACCAACAAATTAAAAAAATTATTAAAAAATAATTATGAGTAATTTATGTAATTGTGTGTTTGTTTCATACAATATTATATGTTATTTAAACTCAACAAGGGAAAAATTATAAACCATAATTTAAAGTTTTAAATACAATTTAAAATTACTATTAAACACAACTCATTTTACTCAAACAATTATAAAAAAAACAAAGTCACTAGTTCAACATTTTTGTTGTAAAATTGATTTATAAGAACTATTTAATCAACGTAACATTAGATTATCCATATGAATTAACAACATAACATCATATCACACTCCTTAACAATAAAACATCAATGTTTAACAACATTATAATTATGGATTAACAATATAACATCACAATTATGATTAATATGATATTAAAATTATGTTACTATATATAGATTTAGGAATGAATAACAGGTCCGGGTACTGCGAGTCTGGATACCTCATTATCCAGACCTAGACTCATCCAACAACGAGTCTCAAAATCTCGGGTCTCAATTATCAACGAGTCCAAAAATACAGACCAAACCCGTTACGGGTATTATCTACGAGTACTCGCGGGTCCAAGTCCCATTGTCATCCCTAGCAGTTTCATCCCTCATTACATGTTTTCTCACTATTCCACTATTGAGATGTTGAAAATTTGGAATTACGATTAGTCATTTCCCTTTGTTTCTTCACTTTATTGTTAGTATTCATTTTTTTCTTTGACCTAATAATTCGAAATTTCATGCAAAATAACCCAAATAAACAAATTTCAACATGTTCCAATACAAAAATATATATTCTTTGATTTATATATATTGGTTTCTCCTTCGACTCATGATCATTTTGATGATATTTTATCTCCAAGTGATGAATTATATGAGTATTGACTTGTTTTCACATCGACGATCATTTTGATGATGATTATACAAATGATTTTTCTTCTCACCGACAATCATTCCAGTGACACCGTTTTGTTAGAGTGGTGAATTCTATTAGTTGTGACTTCCTTTCACATCAATGATCATTTCGATTATGATTATATATGCAGATTTCGCATTTCACAATATCTTTCAACAATTTTTATGAAGTCCTTATAATTATTTGATTAATTTTATTTTGAAAGAAATTATTTGTAACAAGCTTAAAACTTACTAACCTTTAGCTTGAAGGGGCATATTAGATATATTTGTATTGGTAAAGAATAATTTTATTTGAGATTTAATTAATTATATTTGAGATTTAATTAATTATATTTGAGATTTAATTAATTTTACTTTATTTGGTAAAGAATAATTTTTTTGATATCCGTTGGGTCTGTTACCCACGAGTCCTTGGATACCCAAAAGATCTACGGGTACCCACAAATTAAAATTATTAAAAATAATTGTGAATAATTTATGTAATTGTGTGTTTGTTTCATACAATATTATATGTTATTTAAACAATCAACAAGGGAAAATTATAAATCATAATTTAACGTTTTAAACACAATTTAAATTGACTATTAAACAAAATTCATTTTACTCAAAAATCATAAAAAAACAAAGTCACTACTTCAATCTTATGTTGCAAAATTGATTTATAAGAACTATTTAATCACATAACATTAGATTACCATATGAATTAACAACATAACATCACATCACACTCCTTAGTAATATAACATCAATGTTTAACAATATTACAATTATGGATTAACAATATAACATTAAATTATGATTAACATGATATTACAATTATGTTACTATATATATAGATTTAGGAATGAATAATGGGTTGGGTAATGCAGGTCTGGATACCTCATTGTCCAGACTCAGACTCATCTAACAATGAGTCTCAAAATCTCGGGTCTTAATTACCTATGTGTCCAAAAATACAGACCCAACCCGTTGTGGGTATTATCTATGGGTACCCTCTAGGTCCCATTGTCATCCCTCATTACATGTTTGGTCACTATTCCACTGTCGAGATGTCAAAAATTTAAAACTTTAATTAGTCATCTCCCTTTGTTTCTTCACTTTAGTGTTAGTATTCTTTTTTTTTTCTTCGACCTAATAATTCCAAATTTTATGTAAAATCACCCAAATAAATAAATACCAACATGTTCTAGTACAAAATATATATTCTTTGTTTTATATATATTGGTTTCTCCTTCCACTGATGATCATTTTGATGATATTATATGAGTATTGACTTCTTTTCACATCGACGATCATTTTGATGATAATTATACCAATGGTTTTTTTCTCACTGACGATCATTATGGTGACGCCTTTTTGTCAGAGTGGTGAATTCTATTAGTTGTGACTTTCTTTCACATCGATGATCATTTCAATGTTGATTATATATGCAGATTTCACATTTCATAATACCTTTTAGAAATTTTGATGGAGTCCATATAATTATTTGATTAATTTTATTTTGAAAGAAATTTTTTGTAACAAGCTTAAAACTTACTAACCTTTAGCTTGAGGGGCATATTAAATATATTTGTATTGGTAAAGAATAATTTTATTTGAGATTTATTTAATTCAATTTTATTTGGTAAAAAATAATTTTTTTGATACCTATGGGTCTGTTATCCACGAGTCCTTGGGTACCCGACAGATCTACGGGTACCCACAAATTAAAAATTATTATAAATAATTGTGAGTAATTTATAAAATTGTGTGTTTGTTTCATACAAACTTATATATTATTTAAACAATCAACAAGGAAAAAATTATAAAACATAATTTAAATTTTTAAACACAATTTAAATTGACTATTAAACACAACCCATTTTACTTAAACAATCATAAAAAAACAAAGTCACTACTCCAACCTTATGTTGTAAAATTGATTTATAAAAACTATTTAATCAACATAACATTCGATTACCATATGAATTAACAATATAACATCACACTCCTTAATAATATAACATCAATGTTTAACAACATTACAATTGCGGATTAACAATATAACATTATAATTATGATTAACATGATATTACAATTATGCTACTATATATATAGACTTATGAATGAATAACGAGTTCGGGTATTGCGGGTGGATACCTCATTATCCAGACACAGACCCATCCAACAACGAGTCTAAAAATCTCGGGTCTCAATTACCTATGAGTATAAAAACACAAACCCAACTTGTTGTTGGTATTATCTACGGGTACCTGTGAGTCCAGGTCCCATTGCCATCCCTAGCAGCTTCATCCCTCATTACCTGTTTGGTCACTATTCCACTATCAAGATGTCGAAAATTTGGAGCTTCAATTAGTCATCTCCATTTGTTTCTTCACTTTATTGTTAGTATTCATTTTTTCTTCAGCCTTAATAATTCTAATTTCATGCAAAATCACCCAAATAAACAAATACCAACATGTTCCAATACAAAAATATATTTTCTTTGTTTTATATATATTGGTTTCTCTGCCCACTGATGATCATTTTGATGATATCTTATCTCCAAGTGATGAACTATATTTGTACTAACTTCTTTTCACATCGATGATCATTCTGATGATGATTATACCAATGATTTTTCTTCCAACTGATGATCTTTCTGGTGATGCCTTTTTGTCATAGTGGTGAATTCTATTAGTTGTGACTTCCTTTCACATTGATGATCATTTTGATGTTGATTATATATGCAGATTTCGTATTTCACATCACCTTTCAGCAATTTTTATGGAGTACATATAATTATTTGATTAATTTTATTTTGAAAGAAATTATTTGTAACAAGCTTAAAACTTACTAAGCTTTAGCTTGAGGGGGAATATTAGATATATTTGTGTCGGTAAAGAATGATTTTATTTTGAGATTTGATTAGTTTTATTTTATTTGAGTTTATCTTTAGTTTAAGTTTATTCTCTTACTTATTATTTGATTTTATCGTCTTATCGTTTGTAATAGGTTTTGCTTATATAATAAATTGTTCGTGATTAACTCGTATTTGAGTTTGACCAATCTTTACTTGCAAACTTCTACAATATTTACCTCACATATACGGGCAAGAGTCAATCTTGGAAGGTTATCGAAGCTCAAGTTCCAGGTTGAACCTTAAAGTTGCTAGCCTTGGATTGCCTTAGGTGGTACCTAAAAAGGTACTTTCACTCAAGTGACTATTTATAGGAGTATGATGTATAGAGAGAAACAAAGATATAATGTTATTGTCCTTCTCTTAATGGTGATTTCACTTATTTATACTACGGTTGAATGACTTGCACTTTAATGGGAGGTGTCGTCATTGTGTATGACGTGATTTTGTCATTTCAACAATCATTGGCTAATAATACTTTGAAGTTGAATTACCTATGTTGTATGGACAATGTGACTTGATGACAACCACGTGAGGTGACCTTATCTTTGGTGTGAATGAAGGTTCTTCGATATAGGAGATGCTCACTTCTCTTATCGTTGTCATCCTTTCCCTAGTCGACAGCCTAAAGACTAACTCTTATAAGCTTGGACATCACTGACAATTATGTAGGTTGAATCTTATATACTCGATTAGTGGTCTTCAACTAGTCCTAATACTCAGAAGAAACAAACTTAAATTAATTCTTCAATTTTTTGTTTTTTTATGTTTAGTTCTTAAAAAGTTAAAGTTTCAAAAGAAATTACAATTTTTTACCAGATAATTTGATTCCTTAAAAATAAATCACCAAATAGTCTCTAAAGTTTTCTTCCAAGAGGCTTTGAGTGTCTTTAAAATTTTCCTCACACAAATTATTCCACAAAAGTTGAATAAAAGGTGAAGGCTTTTTTAAGTTATCGATAATCAACATAAAACCGTTGATTCTTTAGGATAAGGATCAATGATATGATAATATTAATACTAGGTCATTGCCTAGGGTTAACACTCTATATTGTCGGAGTCAAATGTAAATTGAGTAAGGGCTGATGCATGTTCACTTGGAAGTAGTGAAAAATAAGCAAGGGTTCCTACATTTTCATGAAAATGTGTGGGTAAAGAAACTAGATTACTAGTTTAAGATATGAATCAAAACATGGAGCATTGACACTTTTATGAGTAAATTAATGAAAATAGTAGACACAATAATTAGGAGTATCAATTTTATGTGCATCAAAGAAAATAAGTGAGTTGATGTAAATATAATAAAATTATATTCTTTAGGTTTTAGGTTATGGTATACTGGCAAGACAATATCTTGGTTTAAAAAAATTATAGATAAGGAATGTATGAAGGATTTGATGGGTGTAAAAATAGAAGATATGATCATAGCCATAAAGTATGCATCATAGATAGATATGTTGCATATAATGTGTTTAGTGCTTATGCACCTCAAGTGGTTAGAGGAAAATCATAAAATAAAATTTTGAGAGGAATTGAAAGTAAAGTCTAAAGAATATCTTTATAAGAAAAGGTTTTCTTAGAATAAGATCTCAATGGTAATGTTGGCAGAGACACTAGAGGATATGAAGATTTTCAAGGAGTTATGACATTATGGAAGTAAATATGACAAGTAAGGTTATTATAGATCTCTCTTTATCTTTTCATTTTAAAATAGCAAATACAAGAAGTGGAAGAAGATATTATCACATATGGGAGTGAGTGGCATGTTCTCAATTCAATTGATTTTTATAAGGAAATCAGATATAAAGATTTTTTTACTGCAAAATCATACTCGAAGAGAGTGTGACAATCCAACATATAGTTTTGGTTATGAATATAAAGGTTAAGGGTAGAAGGGAGAGAAAATCCCAAGATAAAGTCCTAAGAATTAAATGGTGAAAATTCATAGGTGAGGAATGAAAGAGCTTCCAAAAACATAGTATTAGAGGAAAGGTTTTGAGAGGTACGAGGAAGTAATAGCAATATGTGTAATGAGATGACCATAGAAATTAGGAAAATAACAAAAGGAACTTTGAGCAATCTAGACAGTTTTCACTAAAGGGTACAAAAAGCATGGCACTGGGACAAAAGCGTCAAAAAAAGATGTGATAAATAATGGAATTTTATAAACCTAAGTTTATTGTATAAAAATACTAAAAGTTTGGGAAATACAAGACAACTAAAAAGACACCAATAAAGCAGTGAAGGAAACAAGATATTGAGCGTAAGGGGAATTATACATATAGCTAGGTAGCATTGAAAGGGAAATAATCATTGCAAATGGTAGGAGATGAAAGATAAGATACTTGGATAAATACAATACATTAAAGATGAAGATGAGAAAGTCTTGATGAAGAGAAATAATATTAAGAAAATGGTGAAGAACTACTTTCACAAATCTTTCAATAACAGTCATGATTCTTTAAATTCTGATAAGCTTAACACTAAAGAGCTTCCTCCACCAATTCATTGCATGTTAAGTTTACGAGTCTAAGGTCTAATTTATAGTCTAGAAGACAAGTATGGATGCATTATACTTTAAAGTGATCCATGCATTTTCTAGACGATTTAAGTTCTAAGCTTTTGAAAAATATTGGGGATTATTGTATTTTCCAGATATTTCTAAAACTTAGATGTCATACTTTAACCAAACAATTTTCATATGCCTTATTTCCACCACTCAACATTAGTGACATCATCTTCAAGAGCCTTTCTCACCATGTAAATCCTGCCACCAATTTTTAAAGCATCATTCTTAGCATCAACATAATTTTGAATTACCAATAAGATATTGATTTAATTGTATTAGATCCTGCTAAATCTCTAAAAAGATTAAAAGGTCAAAAATTTAATTATTATAAAGAACACTTGTTGAGATGAATAACCATGAAATCCGAAATGAATTTGTTCCTTACTCAAAATTTAATTTAAAAACATTTTCTAGTATGTAGTTTTGTCATAATAGTATGTTTTAATTTCTAATCAAATTTTATCCAAAACTTTTATGCTATTAATGAGTGTACTATAGTAGGATTATGTATAAAGGGAGGCAATAGTTAATTATAATATTAAGTTAACTTAAATTAAGATTTTTTTAATAATAATATATAATATGAAATGAGTTTGGATTACTTGATTTGAAGTTGCTAACTTAATGAATGCAAGATAGGTGGTATCTTTTAAATGATCTTAAGCTGGATGTTGTCTTTTTCAATGATGATAAAGAAAAGGGAGAAAGGTTTTAAGCATATTGGTAATGAAATATAGTTCACTATGTTCATTCTTTTTTTTAAGAGAATAAAATATCTCATTCAGTTATTAAAATTATGACACGTGTTAACTAATCTTCTATAGGAAGCAAGATCTAGATGAGGATCACCATCTCCTTGATGCAGCTTGGATGTTCTAACCATTAGTGTTGCTGCTGGTTTAGAAGATAGGAAACCTGTATCTGATAAAATGTCTAATACATATTTCCTTTTGCACAATGTTATGCCTTTATTGTTTCTAGCTATTTCAAGTCCAAGGAAAAACTTTAAAGGACCAAGATCTTCAATTTGAAATAGATCATGCAGATGATGTTTAACAAATGTTATTTCAGAAGAATTAGTGACAACCAAAATGAGATCATCAACATATATAAGTAAATCAGTAAAATGGTGAGATGCAGATTTAGTAAATAAGGAATGATCAAGTTGTGATTGAGTGTAGCCAAGAGAAAACAGAGTAGAAGATAACTTGTGATACCATTGGCTACTTGCTTGTTTGAGGCCATAAATTGATTTATGTAATTTGCATATTTGGTTTGGTTTGTGGCCAACAACTCCATGAAGTATGGTCATATATACCTCTTCATATAAATCACCATGAAGAAAAGCATTATTAATGTCAAATTGGTGGATAAACCAATTTTGGCAAGAGGCAATGGCAAACAATAGCCTCACAATAGTAAGTTTGATGACATGGGCAAAAGTATCAATATAGTTTATGCCTTCAGTTTGGGTGTATTCTTCTGCAACAAGCCTAACTTCATATCTTTCTATGCTTCCATCAGACTTATGTTTAATCTTGTATACCCATTTGGTTCCTATAGGAAGTTTATTGGGTGGAAGGTCAACTAAAGACCAAGTATGATTGATATCAAGAGCATTAAGCTCATTATGCATAGCTTCTATCCAGTGAGGTGATTTGATGGCTTGTTGATATGTTTTAGGTTCATATTCAGTAGAGATAGATAAGGTAAGATGTAAGTGTTTTGGTGTGAGGCTGTGATAGAACAAAACAGAGGACAATGGATGATTAGCCTTAGGTGTGTTTGTTGGATGTATATGGTTAAGAAGGGAATGGTGGAAATCTTGTAGGTAGGATTGAGGATGCCTATTTCTAGTCGATCTTCTTAGTTCAGTAGGTGGAGAGGTTGGATTACTAATAGGTTCAGATGGAGTTTGGGAGGTCTTACTAGGAGGAAGTTGGGTTGGAGTGATAACTTGTTAAGTCCGGGGAGGGGATTCAAACATCAAATGGGTTGTGTTAGTAGTCAGGGTATTGGGATCAATAGGGGATCGTAGGGAAGGCTGAATGATAGTGTGAAGAAGATCTCTGCTCCTGACCTTTGCACGATTTTGATGAAGACACCAACATCACCAAAAAGAAGAAAATGAAAAATAATTATGAAGACAATGAAGATTCAAGCTTCTAGATATTCAAGATTTTTAGTCTAAGTCTAAATAGGTACTTCTATCGTATACTCTTGAATATATAATAGTAGTATTGCTAAAAATACTTTAAAATAAAATTGAAACACTTCAAGTTTAAATAAAACAATTTTCAAAATACTGTGTAACAAGTTACTGAACTCTGAGTAACAAGTTACATGAGTGAGAAATCAGTTATCCAACAAAAACTAAACTGAGTAATCCATTACTGAACTTTGGGTAACGGATTACTCAAGTTTCAACGTTCTTGAGTAATCGATTACTCTAAGTGAATTTTAAATTCACTGTTGGACATAACATTTGGGTAACCGATTACTCAATACTGTAACCGATTATTGAGAGTTGTTGCATCAGATTTTCAAATTCAAAGTGAATGGGTTTCAACCCAAAAGACATGATTTCATTCCAATCAATTCCTACCCTTTCAAAGAGACATTTTGACCGATTGGAAAGCCTATATAAAGGCATTGAAACTCATAATCACAATACACAACTATCATACAACTCTCACATAATTCTGAAAGATTCTCTTACTATTTTTCTGCACTTTTGCACTTAGTTCTTAAACTTTCAAAAAAGAATTTTTTTGAGTTACTTGAAGTAATTGTTTCAAAGTTTTAGAAACCTATTGATCAATATTACTTAGTATATAAGAGAGTTATTGGATTGCAAATGATATTACATTTCATACTTGTAAAGACAATCCAAGCTACTGTTCTAATTCTTCATTCATTGTAAATACTTTCTTTCACGAGGTGTGATAAGAAAGGGGATATAGTTACTTGGAAATATGTTTTCCAAGGTGATAAGTATTAGTGAGTGTGTAAGGTACATAGAGATCTCGGGGTGAGATATTGTAATTGCAACTCATAATATTTAGTGGAAAATCTCTTGTGCTGTAATAGTACTGGACGTAGCCTTCGGTGGACAAGTATTAAATTCTGGTGTACTCTCTTCTCCCTTTATTTCTTCAATTATTTACTTGTTATTTTCTGAAAATTATTTTCGCTACTCTTAACTCTTGATATTGCAGAAAAAGTGGCCGTAATTTTAAGTCAACTAATTCACCCCCCTCTTAGTTGCAATCCCGGTCTTACAATTGACACCATAACTATTTTTGAGTAAGTTATTCTCAAATATGATCCTATATCAAAGATGACCTCAAGATCATTCCTAGGAGAAAGTTCCAACATCAACCGCCCTCCAAGCTTTGTTGGAGAGTGTTAAGAATTTTGGAAAACCAGAATGAGAATCTTCTTAGAATCTCAAGACTTGAACATATGGAATGCAACTAAAGAAGAACCATATGAACCCGTCACTGTAGTCAACAACGTAAGGGAAGTAAAGCCGAAATCTTCATGGAATGATGAAGACAAAAAGAAAGTGCAATACGACCTTAAAGCCAAAAACATTCTTGTGTCGACTCTAGAAGAAAAAGAATTCCTTAGAGTGTCAATTTTCAAAATATCGAAAGGAATTTGGGACACTTTAGAAAGAATACAGGAGCCAAAGAAGTACAAAGGTCTACAATGAATAGTGAAACATCAACATCAAAGCAAAAATCTACATGCTCTATATGCAGAAAACCAGATCATCATGAATGTGCTTTTCCAGCCCTGCAAAAGCATCATACTTTCAAAAGAAAGAAGGACAAGTAGATAAGGAAGAGATGGAAGACATGAGTCTTTTTGTGAAGAAGTTCAACAAGTTCCTCAAGAGGAACAAAGGTGCTAGAACTGGACAAACAAGATATTCACCAAGAACAACGACGCCTCCACTTCCAACTAAAATTTCACATGCTTTGAATGTGGAAAGGTTGGTCACATGAAGATGGATTGTCCAAATCTGAAGAAGAATTCTTTCAGAGGGAAGAATGAAACAAAGAATGGACGAAGATCCTACATTGCTTGGGAAGACAAAGAATTCTTGAAAATAATGTTTCAACATTAAGTCTTGAACTTAATAAGATAAACAAGAGTAGTAAAAGTTTGAAAAATATCATAAATGATCAAAGACACTCAACAGACCGAAGAGGTCTTGGCTATTCAAAAAGTCACGATTCTAAGAAATGAAATGTCTCAACTAAGATAAACTTTGAAAAACAAGGAATCCATGCATTTAAAAATAGTAAAAATATATCTAGGATACATGAACATCAACCCACATGTACATATTGCAAAAACTATGGACATACATCGAATACTTGTAAAATTAGAAAATATGGTGTACCCCTAGGTCATTTTAAATGGGTTGAGAAAAGTACTAACTATGTAGGACCCAAAGAATATTGGGTACCTAATTAAACTTAAACTGTTTTGCAGGATAATTTGAGAGCTGCCTACAACTTATGGTACTTGGATAGCGGCTGCTCAAAACATATGACGGGCGATAGAAACAAGTTCTCTATCCTTACTCCAAGGGACAAAGGCTATGTCATTTACGGTTATAACAATAAGGGAAAAATTATTGGAGTTGGTAGAATTGGCAAGCCATCCTCAACAACCATAGAAGGCGTACTATATGGCGAAGGGCTCAAGCGCAATCTTCTAAGCATAAGTCAATTATGCGACAAAGGCTTCCATGTAGCATTCTAACCAGATAAGTGTATCATTGAAAGTAAGAATTCTCAAAACTCTAAACTCATTAGTAAGAGGATAAATAATATATATATGATTGACATAGACTCTTATTCACCAATAACATGTTTAGTTGTAAATGATAATCATGATGCATGATTTTGGCATAGGAGAATTGCTTATATACATATGGACCATTTGAATAAACTCATTAAGAAAGATTTAGTTGTTGTTCAACCAAAATGAAGTTTGTTAAAGACAAACATAAACTATGTAGTGCTTGTCAAATGGGTAAACAAACAAAAACTTCTTTTAAACCTAAGCATATGATTTCTTTCGACATAGGAGAACTACACATGGACTTATTTGGTCCCTCAAGGACAAAAAGTTATGGTGGTAACTACTATGCTTTTGTTATAGTAGACAATTTTTCAAGATACACTTGGACCCTATTCTTAGTTCATAAGAATAAGACATTCAAAGCCTTTAGCATTTATGCTAAAAGAGTTCAAAATGAAAATTCACTAAAAATCGCTACTATAAGAAGTTATCATGGAGGAGAATTTCAAAACTCTTCATTTGAAGTATTATGTGATGATCTTGGTATCAATAACAATTTTTCTGCTTCTAGAACACCACAACAAAATGGTGTTGTATAGAGAAAGAATCGGTCTTTAGAAGAACTGACTCGTACAATGTTGAATGAAATAAACCTCCCAAAATATTTCTGGGCTGATGCAGTAAGTACTACATGTTATGTTTCAAACAGAATTCTTATAAGACCAATTCTTAAGAAAACCCCCTATGAACTCTTTAAAGGTAGAAAACCAAACATTTCTCATTTGCATGTATTTGGTTGTAAATTCTTTGTTTTAAATAATGGTAATGATAACTTACGCAAATTTGATGCAAAAGCTGATGAAGGAATCTTCCTAGGCTACTCTCTTACGAGTAAAGCTTATAGAATTTTTAATAAAAGAACTCTAGCCTTGGAAGAATCCGTTCATGTATCTTTTGATGAAACCAATCCTGAGATAAATGATGAGTTAACTCATGATGAGGAGGAATTGCCAAGTTCTTCTTCAAATGAAATTTCTATTATTGAACCTACAACTGATACTGAGCATTTGAAAATGAATGATAATCTACCCTCTCAAGAGGAGCATATTCATCCAGAGTTACCTAAATAATGGAGAAATCATCAATACCATCATATTGACAACATTATTACTGAATTAAATACAGGTATCACTACCCGAAGAATACTTGATAAAACTTGTCTAAACATGGCATTCATCTCTCAAATATAGCCCTCCAAGATTGATGAAGCAATCGAGGATGAACACTAGATTCTTACTATGCAAGAAGAATTAAACCAGATTGAGAGAAATGAAGTTTGGGTACTTGTTCCTAGACCAAAAAACAGACATGTTATTGGAACTCGGTGGGTATTTCGTAATAAATATGATGAAAATTGTATTATTGTTAGAAATAAAGCTAGACAAGTAGCCCAATGATACAATCAGGAAGAAGGTATAGACTTTGATGAAACCTTCACTCCGGTTGCTAGACTTGAAGCTATTAGGCTATTACTTGCATATGCCTGCTATCTGAATTTCCAGTTATATCAAATGGACGTAAAGAGTGATTTCCTCAACGGCTACATTCAAGAAGAAGTGTTTGTTGAATAACCTCCTAGTTTTGAAGATTACAAACATCCTTCTTATGTTTACAAATTAAAGAAAGCTCTCGATGGCTTAAAGCAAGCTCCTTGTGCATGGTATGATCGTCTAACTAAATTTCTACTTGAAAAAGGTTTCAACAAAGGAAAGGTCG
>NC_032012.1:14806072-14806371 GCF_001865875.1 Lupinus angustifolius
AAATGTCCATGATGGGGAAGTTAAATTACTTCCTTGGACTTCAAATCAAACAACTTGATAATGGCATTTTCGTAAGTCAATCCAAGTATTGCAAAGATTTGCTAAACATATTTGACATGGATGGCTGCAAGCCAATAGCTACTCCTATGGGATCCGGTACTTACATTGATACGGATGAAGCAGGAAAATGTATTGAAATATCAAAGTATCGAGGTATGATTATATCTCTTTTATATTTAACTGCCAGTAGACCTGATATCATGTTTAGTGTATGTTTGTTGCATGCTATCAATCTAAAC
>NC_032012.1:14806471-14816342 GCF_001865875.1 Lupinus angustifolius
ACTTGTCATATTTTGGGAAATGCTTTAGTCTCTTGGTCTTGCAAGAAACAATCATGTGTTGTCCTAAGCACTGCTGAAGCTGAATATATAGTAGTAGGTAGTTGTTGTGCCCAAGTGTTGTGGCTTAAACAACAATTACGAGATTATGGCTTAGACTTGGGGTGCACTCCTTTAAAATGTAACAATACTAGTGCTATAAACCTCATAAAGAATCCTATTATGCATTCTAGAACCAAACACATTGATATAAGGCATCACTTCCTTAGGGACCGTGTCCAAAAGAAGGATGTGTCGGTAGAATTTGTTGATACTCATAATCAACTAGCAGATATATTCACTAAACCTTTGGCTAAAGAACCTTTTTATAAAATTAGAGGAGAATTAGGCATTCTTGATGAAGCTTACTTATCTTAACACGAATATATGATTATGTGTGCTTCATCATGTTTATCTCATGCCTACTTGTACTTAAAAATGTTTATTTATGTTTAAATATTTCAAATTTTGGGTCAAATTTTTTTCCATAGCTTAAAATTGTATACAAATTTAATTTTCTAGGGTCACTAACCGATTATCCAAGTAAGTAACCGGTTACCCAAACGTGTTGTTTGAAATTCTTAAATTTTTTAAATTGAGTAACCGGTTACTCAAAGGTGAATAACCGATTACACAGATATTTATATGAAATTTCCATTCTTTGACACTTCTTCTTCCTCTTTTCAATCCCTCTTCGTGGCCACCATTCTCTCTCTCTAAAATCTTTGTTTTTGATCCATTTTGAGTAATTTTTTTGTGCATTCATATCACATTTTCACTTCTAAACACTTCTAAACCATCATTTTTGTGTTTGGTGGCCTAAATAAAAAAACCTACAAATTCTCTAAAACCCAAAAACCTAAAAACTCAAAAACCTCAATCCATGACTTCCTCTTCAAGAACAAAGAAGCAACACACCAATCCGACTCAAAAGTAGCAAGAAACTTCATCCTTGGAGTCCAACCCTCTTGACTTAGCATGGCTTCTAGCAAATGATAAGAAATATAAAATCTTTAAGGAGCACTTCCATGGTCGCACTATCTTCACTCCCAAATATGGTAATCTCGGGAATTTTGAGTTTGAAGATTTTCTATTTCCTTATCTCTATGGACAAAAAAACCTTTTCGATTTCTGTTGTGAATCGAATGAAATCTATCATGAACTGATTAGAGTATTTTATTGTAACATGAACTTTAGGAAAAACCCTCTTACTTCATATGTAAAAGGAAAAGACATTACTTTGGATTTGAAATTCATGAGTTCATTGTGCTGTAACATACCCTATCAAGGGAGCATTGCAGGTTTCGGCCTTGTTCACGAATGGGATAATTACGATCAAAAAGATTTTTATTATTCTCTATGTAGAATTACCAAAGAGGAAATAGAAACCCTTAAGCAACAAGGCTATGTTGAAACTGTTAAAAATAGAGATATCCTATCTACTGGACATCTCAAATTGGAAGACCGTTTGCTTCATTATTTTTTTAGCTATGTCATCTTACTAAAATTTTCAAACCACTCTCAAATAAGTGATATAGAACTTCAATTGATGTATGCAATGAAATTTAATCTGAAAATCAATTGGACTCTGATGATAATGAGACAAATGTGGTCTGCAAGAGGAACTCAAAGCCCTTTGCTATATGCAATCTTCATAACAAAATTCCTTGAGCATTTCGATGTTTCTACTGCTGGAGAAACTAAGGTCCCACTTAACCATCGTGAAAGCCATATTCATGTGGATGTAATCCACAAAATGGGCTTCATATATAATCTTCGTGACCGGACCTACAAGCATAAGAAAGATAGACCTCTTGCTCCTAAACCAGAACCTGCCCCTCCTAATCCCTCTGAACCTCAACCTTCTGAGTTTCACGCTCAATCTTCC
Source organism: Lupinus angustifolius (assembly GCF_001865875.1). NCBI lineage: Eukaryota > Viridiplantae > Streptophyta > Magnoliopsida > Fabales > Fabaceae > Lupinus > Lupinus angustifolius. The sequence continues at coordinate 14,808,396 of NC_032012.1, forward strand.
TCATCTACTGTCATGCCTTCAAATCAGATGATTATGGATGAATTGATTTTTCTTCGAGGCTACATCACTAACCGGATGGATGCCTTTGATACACATAATTAACAAATCCAGTTTGAACTTCATCGTCTCTCTTCTAAGCTGAGTAGCATGGACGTTGATGAAGACAGTTCTGAGCTTGAGTCTTAAATTATATTTGTTGTTAGGATTTTCTGGTTGTAATGTTATTTTTTTTCTAGTTTCAGACAAATTTCTAATCTGATGTTTGTATTTTTTTTTTGTCGTTTGCAATTTTACTGGTTGAACATCTTTTTACTTTTATCCTATTACTCAAATTCTGTTATATCTTGATATCCATATTATTATATGTATGAGATATATATCCTATTGCATGTATGTTATATATATTGTGCTGGAAAACTCTTGGCTTTTATACTTTTTGATGAAGTCAAAAGGGGGAGAAAAGTTGGGAGAGTGTATTTTCTGTCAAAATTATTTCAGGCACACAACTCCAAATGAAAGGGGGAGGAAATAATATAGGGGGAACATACTCAAGACAAGTCAAAAATATCACAAAGTATGTTGCTCTCAAAAAACTAAACTGTTAAGAAGATATTGGTTTGTCACCATCAAAAAGGGGGAGATTGTTAAGAAGATGTCTGTTCTTGACAAATGACATCTTGTTATCGTAAGACTCACAAAAATGTGTCATAACTTTCCGAGAGGGTAGTATAACCACACTATGAATACCTAGGAAGTGGGTATATGACATTTGAAGTCATACCTAATCCAATTGGGGCATTACCAAAGAGGTATTTCTATCTTATACTCTTGAATATATAATAGTAGTATTGCTCAAAATACTTTAAAATAAAATTGAAACACTTCAAGTTTAAATAATTCAATTTTCAAAATATTGTGTAACAAGTTACTGAAATCTGAGTAACATGTTACATGAGTGAGAAAACAGTTATCAAACAAAAACTGAACTGAGTAATCCATTACTAAACTTTGGGTAATAGATTACTCAAGTTTCAACGTTCTTGAGTAACCGATTATTATAATATGAATAATCGATTACTCTAAGTGAATTTTAAATTCACTGTTGGACATAACATTTGGGTAACTGATTACTCAATGCTGTAACCAGTTACTGAGAGCTGTTGCATCAGATTTTCAAATTCAAAGTGAATGAGTTTCAACCCAAAAGACATGGTTTCATTCCAATCAATTCCTACCCTTTCAAAGAGGCATTTTGGCTGGTTGGAAAGCCTATATAAAGGTATTAAAACTCATAATCACAATACATAACTTTCACACATCTCTCACACAATTTTGAAAAATTCTCTTACTATTTTTCTGCACTTTTGCACCCAGTTCTTAAACTTTCAAAAGAGAATTTTTCTGAGTTAGTTGAAGTAATTGTTTCAAAGTTTTACAAACATATTGAGCAATATTACTTAGTATACAAGAGAGTTATTGGATTGCAAGTGATATTACATTTCATACTTGTAAAGACAATCCAAGTCATTGTTATAATTTTTCATTCATTGTAAATACTTTCTTTCACGGATGTGATAAGAAATGGGATAAAGTTACTTGAAAATGTGTTTTCCATTGTGATAAATATTAGTGAGTTTGTAAGGTACATAAAGATCTCGGAGTGAGATATTGTAATTGCAACTCATAATATTTAGTGAAAAATCTCTTGTGCTACAAGAGTACTGGACGTAGCCTTCGGTGGACAAGAAGGTGAATCAGTATAAAATTCTGGTGTACTCTCTTCTCCTTTATCTCTTCAATTACTTGTTATTTTCTGCAAATTATTTCCGTTGTTCTTAACTCTTATATTGCAGAAAAAGTGACCATAATTTTAAGTCAATAATTCACTCCTCTTAGTTGCAACTGTTACATATTTACTATCATTAAATATTGAAGAATGAAGAAGATGATTGTCACTCAAGCAAACCAGAAGCAATGCACCAGGACCAAGCCAAACAAGCCAGGGCCAATCAGGCCACGACCAGGGCAAAGCCATGAGCAAGGGACAACCAGGCCAGGAGCAAGGCCAGGAGCAAGGCCAGGAGCAAGGCTAGGCCAGGAGCAAGGCCACCACAAGGCCACAGAACAGAGCAACAAGGCCGAGCACTCAATACACAAACCACTCAAGCTCCCCTTGAAAAATCATTAAGCCCATTGGGCTAATCCTTTCCTAATTCCTAAGTTATAATCATAAATATCAGAATTAATTCATTTTTAGTTAAGTTAGGTTAATATTCTATAAGTTAGTTGTGGTACTTACTTTACAAGTAAGGTTGTTAATTTGGTTAGCAAGCTTCTTGAAAGGTTCTTTCCTTGTATAAATACATGACCAATTAAGGGTCAAAATGAATGAGAAAATCACATACTTCAACTAAATTTTTGTTATATTAAACTCCAAAGAGCAACTCTTAAACCTAAAGAATCAGGTGACCAATTTAAATTTTGTGATAATGAAAGAAAGAACTCATTATTTTTAAGCTTTTCTAGGAACTATCGTTTTTATCTGTTGCATGTGCCTTGAACTAACTTGGAGTGCTCAATAGCAAAATATTTCACGATAATATGGGCATCTTACGTTTTGCACTCAAATTAATTTATTTTGAAAGTAACTTTTGAAATATTTAAACTTATCTGGAACTGTTGCTTTTTCTGTTGCATGTGCGTTGAACCGAGTTGGTGCCATAAGAAGAATCTTTATCGGTCCCCACTAACTACTCCAATAAAACTCCATTGCAAAATATTTTTACTGATGTATCTGGTTACTATTTCATATACTACATTCATTCACTCCTATTTATCACGTGCCTATGAAGCAATTATGCTATCTGATCTTGCATCATCATCATCATCATCATCATCATTATTATAATTATTATTTGCATAACTAAATATTTAAGTTTTATATATTTTATTTTGGTAAATTAGAATATTTTTTAAATTGAATATATTTTAAACTATAATTTTTATTACGTCCCTTTATATTATATTTTTTGTCGTTATTTTAATAGTCAAATTAAGGTGAGAGAGTGATTAATATATTGCTGATGATAATATATGATTATATTATTTTTTAGTAGAAATTAAAAAATATTAAGGACAAAATAGTAAAATTATATCATAGTAGTAGTTACACGATATTTTCCTTCTATATGTAGTATAGATTATTATTACTAGCAAGATACCCGTGCATCAACGATGCACGGGGCAATACTTCTTTGCTGCAAGATTAATAACACATATTACATGTACATTTATATGGTTAAGAAACATATGTTACTCGTGTATTCGTATTGTTAAGAAACACATATGACCCTACATTCGCATGACTAAAAACACACATGTTACTTGTACATTCGCATTACTAAGAAAACACATGTTACTCATGCATTCACATAGTTAAAACACACGTGTTATTTATACATTCATATTATTAAGAATACACGTCTTACCTGTGTATTTGCATATTCAATCATAAGAAAAATAAATGGCAATTTTTAATTTGAATTTTCTAATGGAAATAACAAAGTGAAAGTCTGAAACATGATACCATATTATTTTTAATAAAATAAATATTTTAAAATTTATAGAAAATGAAATGATTTTTTCAATTTTAAATACGATTTTTTTAATGAAAAAATGGAAATCAAATCATTATACTAAATGAGTTTTTTATTAAAAATATATTTAAAAGTTATAAAAACTTCAATTTAGAATTTGATTTTTCAATTATAATAGAGAAAAATTAAAATTTAAAGAATCTGAAATATTAAAATTCAATTGGAAAAGTGTTACAAAACTTTGATGAGGTGTAAAAATGTAATTATTCTTAGATGAATAGTAAACGTTAAATAATATACATAGATTAGTGTAAATAAATAGTTTGGATGTGAAAAATGATTTCAATCTCATCTAATGTTCAATGTCTATTACATTTTAACATAACAAAACATAGGTATTGTAAACACTCAATTTTGGTGGGGTAGCGACAAAGACCAATCGCTAATTAGTATTAAATTATTAACATATAAAATATATAAAAAGTAAGGATAGTGTGGAAAGATACATAGTAATAACATGTGACTTGAATGAGTTTTTTTTTTAATTTTTTAATAACTTAGAACATTTAAGATGGGAAAATGTGAGGAGAATATGACACATGGCATGAAGGGAAAACATGTGAGGAGGATATGACATGTGACATAAAATAGTTTTTTTTATTATATTGTTAATAGATTTATAATATAACAGTAGTTTTGTCATCCTTGTCTAGTAGTAAAGTTTGAGGAAGGATTTCTCCTTATCTTAACTGATGGAACTCTCTGTTCTCCTTGGGAGCTTTGCCAAAACAATGGACGGATCAATGGGAAATAATCTAGTTCAGACTAGACTTTATCTTAAAGAGTAGAACCTATATAATATATAAGAGTCTCAGCCTATTTATGAAAAAATATGGTCTAATTTAATTTGTTATAGTTCGGTAATAGGTTCCGATATACGGTTTGGTCTGTCTACCACCTTAATTAAGGTTGAGATCCTCTCTTATACTGGATACATATTTTGACATATGACACCAAATTTTTTTAAGAGATCATTTTTTTATTTCCTAAATTAAATAAATTAAAGACATATAACTTTATACCTCTCATGTTTCAATACTAGAGAACTTATCTCGTTAATGGCTCCGGTCAAGAGTGCTAGTGGAGTAACAGTCCGAAGACACCTGTATTGAATACAATTTATGTGTAGCACACAAAATATAGTTCGACTACAATTATCATTGTACTGCAATGTTATATATGAAAAATACTATTTTTCTAAATATGCGAAATGTTACTAATATACTTTTTGTACAACCACCAACTCTTTAGGTATGGCCTGAATCAATTTATTTTTAACATAATTAAATGTATTGGTCTGGTCTATGACTGAAGAGTCTCAATGAGATTTTATGCTTATACTTGTAAACATTTTCCACACACACTCTCATATTGATGTAAAGTGTCAGTTCATATTTCAATATACCTAACAAATTGTTTTATACATATTTGTTTTATACATACATGATAATATCAAGTCTAACTATATTAAAGAGATGGCTTACGTAATATTCTATATGTATTTGTAGTGTTGTTATTCATTGAGAATAAAACATATTCATAATTGTTACAAGTGTTATATTTTAATTAGCAAGCTATAATAACACATGACTTGTTTTAATTGATAACAACATTAATATGAGAAAAGTAGAAGAATAACAACAAAAATTTTAACGTGGAAAAACCTCCTCAATGTGAGAAGGAAACAACCACATGATCTAATCCATAAATATCTTTATTATAGAAAATAAGATTATAATATTTGACTCTCTCTTACTAAGAGAATAACACTCAATCTCAACAAAAAGGATGAAAATACAAACTCTCTCTAGTATCTCACTATAAATACAAGTCTCACACTAAATGGATATAAACTCTCTCAATTTCTCTCTATGTTATTCTTTCTTATATTATAACATTCAATCTTCTTGTAGACTCATACAACAAAATACACAAAAACCAAAATCAAAATAAAAAATTAATAACATGTAGAGGATAAATAAGGGTAAATAAAAAATAAAAAAACATAGCTTAAATTGGGAAACCTAGAAATTGAAGAGGGTAGACGGGTGTTGAAAGTTTGGTATGCTGAGTAATTTAAGAAATGCAGAAGGTGACGAAATGCAAAAGGCGAGGAAATGAAGAAATGCAGAAGGTAAAAATGTACATGAATAAGTAAAATTGAATTGAAGATTATTCAGTAATTGTGCCAAAGTAGTGTCAAATGGCCTCAAACGATGGGCCAAAGTCCTCCTTAAATTGAATTGTCGAAATGCAATATTATATAAAGTTTGTTGCATTATATTTATATATTTATATATATGTGTATCTATTTATATATATCACATGTGAGAAGTTTTTGTCTAGTGAGAAAAACAGTTATATGAGAGTCTGAGAGTTGATTCTTAAACTTTGGGATAAAAATCAATGGTTTATATTATATATATATATATATTGTTAATCATGTATATATAATGATTTTTTTGAGAATTATTCATAATTTCAACGAAAGAGAAGTATACAAAATTAATTTTAATATATCTTTAGAAGAAAAAAACATTTTTTATGGATAAAATTTATTAATATTTTTATTTCTGAAAAAATAAAACAAAATTTTGTGATCACAATATGTAAATATTTGTTAATCAGGTATATATGACTATATAAGGAAAAAAAAATAGAGAACTAATAATAATTTGGGCCAAAGAGATGTTATTATTTTATACACAATTAAATAGACACACATACAAACATGATGAATGAGGGACCATGTGTCAGATTATGCTTGTCTCGTACATATCCTATATATTGAGCGGCTTAAAATTTTGAAATCAAACACAACTCTAAACTTAATGAAACTCGATCATATTTGGATTTGATCATGATTGAACCAAACTAGTAAATGGTTAGGGTCAGGTCTAGCTCACTCCTAGCATACAATTTTCACATCTATAGGTGGCAAATGAATGAATTTGGATTTGGATCATAATTGATGGATAAAAAGTTATCCACCAATCCATATAACTCCACTCAAATCATAATTAACATTATCCAGTTCATCTATACCTAAACTTAATGAATACATTCATTTATAAAGTGAGAGTTACACTTATTAAAAACTTTCCAGAAGATAATTTGAATGGACAAAATTGCAAAGAACTTAAATATTCTTGTAAAAACTAGAATGAAAAAACACATTTTTTCTATTATTCTCAAAAAATAATATATACCAAATAAGATTTGGTTTAGACAAATAGTTTCAAGCGTATGCAATATGATTTATATCATTTACAAGGATAACACTTTTAGAAAGCTTATATAGTGTAACAGGCTTGGCCTTAAATATTTTGTAAAGCCTTTTTATCAAGAAGCTTAAAAAACTCATATCGTGTAACAAGTTAGTGAATGCTTATACTTATTTTCTTAACTTACTTTCTGTAGCCTTTTCCTCTCCCTTACTCTAAAAAATCTCAGCAAAGAGCACACATGTTATTCGTGCATTCGTGTGATTAAGAACATACATGTTAGATGTACATTCTAATGATTAAGAAACACACATATTACCTGTGTATTCACATGATTAAGAACATTCATCTTACTTGTGCATGCATTCATATGGTTAAACAATCACATATTACTCAAGTATTCTCATGAGACATTGATTTTGACGAATATTTAGAAGCACATAAGTATGAATATTATTAAATGTATATTAGTAATATTGTGTAATAATTTGATAAAATAAAGCGAAATATATAGAAACACAAAAATTGTGAATTAATTTCATTGGATATGTTTTCTAATGTAACGACACAATGTCTTCATAACTTTTGTCGCATAGTAAGACATGATAATATATTAATCGTCCATAAATTGACAAATTATGCAACATAATGATCAAATATATAGTAAGACATGATAATATATAATTGAGTACAAACTATTATTATCATAGTAATATGAACTCATATGATATAAATAAATATTTGATCATAAAAATCATGAGTTTCATAATTATTGTTACAAAGTATCAAAATATATAAACTAATATTGTTATATCTGCAATGTTAATAACAAAGATAAGAAACAAAATAAAATAAATCAAATGTACTCAATTGTCTATATTTAAATATTTCATGTATTTTGGATTCCCAAAGAAGGTTCGCTATAAATTAGTTTGTTATTTCTTTTTGTAAAACAACAAAATAAATAAATATATGAAAAATAAACAAAAAAATTAATGAAAATGAAAACTGGTCTATAAAATAAAAACAAATCTACAAAATAAACACACGTCAATAAAAATTACACT
>NC_032012.1:14816442-14819005 GCF_001865875.1 Lupinus angustifolius
AAATCTTATGTTTAAGAAGAATGAATGAGATGAGATACTTTCGGCAATTTGAGATACAACTAATAAGAATGAGGACAAAGGAGTTAAGAAGAATCAATGAAATTAGTTTATGCTCGTAAATATGACATTAATGTGTACCTATCATTACACAATTATTATCAAAATTATTTTAAGTTTTAACTGAAATATAATCATAGCATTTAAGTCTTTAATCAATTAAAATTATTATCAATTATAAGATAACAAATGACAAACATAAAATTAAATTACAGAATAAAAGAGTGCACATGTGACTGGTGCATTTGCATAGTTAAAAATGTAGGTGAACATATTTACATAGTTAAGTGAGAAAAATATACAAAACGATCTCAATTATTTTTTCTTTGTTCCAAATCTTAACTCAAATATTAATCACCACTTGCAACTTTCTTATAATCAAATTGAGTTATTGTGCATTTATTCACATTTAAATTGCAATGAATGAAAACAAATTTTGCTAATAAATATTACCTTAATAATTATGTATCACTACACAATTATTAATATTTTAAGTTTTAACTGAAATATAATCATATCAAATTATTATTATTACAATAAGAAGACAAATTGAAAACATAAGAATAAATTATGAGATAAAACACATTGAATGAATAAGGAAGAGAATGGACAAATGTAAAGTCACATTCCTATTGTTCAATACAAAATGATCTTAAGTATTATTTTTTTGTTACGAATTTTAAATGATGCATTAATCCTCACTTATAATTTTTTTTAAATCAAATTGAGTTATTATCCATTTATTCACATTTAAATTGCAATGAATGAAATCAAATTTTACATTATGTTTAAGAAGAATGAAGGAGATGAGAGACTTTCGGCAATTTGAGATGCAGCTGATAAGAATGAGGACAGAGGAGTTAAGAAGAATCAATGAAATCAGATTATGCTCATAAATATGACATTAATGTTGACCTATCATTACACAGTTGTTATCAAAATTATTTTAAGTTTTAACTGAAATATAATCATAGCATTTAAGTCTTTAATCAATTAAAATTATTATCAATTATAAGACAACAAATGACAAACATAAGATTAAATTATAGAATAAAAGAGTGCACATGTTATCGGTGCATTTGCATAGTTAAAAATGTAGGTGAACATATTTCCAGAGTTAAGTTAGAAAAATAAACAAAACGATCTCAATTATTTTTTCTTTGTTCCAAATCTTAACTCATATGTTAATCATCAGTTGTAAATTTCTTAGAATCAAATTGAGTTATTGTGCACTTATTCACATTTAAATTGCAATGAATGAAATCGGATGTTGCTAATAAATATTACCTTAATAATCATGTATCACTACACAATTATTAACAAAATTATTTCAAATTTTAACTGAAAGATAAACATATCAAATTATTATTATTATTACAATAAGAAGACAAATGGAAAACATAAGATTAAATATGGGATAAAACACAATGAATGAATAAGAAAGGGATGAACAAATGTAAAGTCACATTCCTATTGTTCAATACAAAATGATCCTAGTTATTTTTTTTTTTTTACAAATTTTAAATGATGCATTAATCCTCACTAGAATCAAATTGAGTTATTATCCATTTATTCACATTTAAATTGCAATGAATGAAATCAAATTGTACCTTATGTTTAAGAAGAATGAATGAGATGAGAGACTTTCGGCAATTTGAGATGCAATTGATGAGAATGAGGACATATGAGTTAAGAAGAATCAATGAAATCAGATTATGCTCATAAATATGACATTAATGTTGACCTATCATTACACAATTATTATCAAAATTATTTTAAGTTTTAACTGAAATATAATCATAGCATTTAAGTCTTTAATCAATTAAAATTATTATCAATTATCAATTATAAGACAACAAATGACAAACATAAGATTAAATTATAGAATAAAATAGTGCACATGTTACCGGTGCATTTGTATAGTTAAAAATGTAGGTGAACATATTTATAGAGTTAAGTGACAAAAATAAACAAAACGATCTCAATTATTTTTTCTTTGTTCCAAATCTTAACTCATATATTAATCATCACTTGCAACTTTCTTAGAATCAAATTGAGTTATTGTGCACTTATTCACATTTAAATTGCAATGAATGAAATCGAATTTTGCTAATAAATATTACTTTAATAATCATATATCACTACACAATTATTAACAAAATTATTTCAAATTTTAACTGAAAGATAATCATATCAATTTTTTATTATTATTATTACAATAAGAAGACAAATGGAAAACATAAGATTAAATTATGGGATAAAACATAGTGAATGAATAAGAAAGGGATGAACAAATGTAAAGTCACATTTCTATTGTTCAATACAAAATGATCAAAATTATTATTTTTTTGTTACAAATTTTAAATGATGCATTAATCCTCACTAATAAATTTCTGAGAATCAAATTGAGTTATTATCCATTTATTCACATTTAAATTGCAATGAATGAAATCAAATTTTGCTCATGAATATTACATTATTAATGAGATGAGAGACTTTCGGCAAT
>NC_032012.1:14819105-14833037 GCF_001865875.1 Lupinus angustifolius
ATTATTATCAAAATTATTTCAAATATTAAGTTAAATATAATCATAGCATTTAAGTTCATAATCAATCAAATTATTATCAATATTATTACAAGACGACAAATGACAAACGTAAGATTAAATTATGGAATGAATGAATAAGAAAGTGAGAGAACAAATAGGAATCCACATTCCTATTGGTGAATGAGGGTGAAATTTGATGAATCATAACCCGAGTTTTCATTATATTTATCTATTTGTGTAATGAAGAATGAAAGATTGTGTGATGAAGAATGAAAGAATGAATCATAACATAAGTAACATAATTCATGCTGTACAACAAAATAGATGAACCACAATGTAAAACAAAAATAAAAAAACATAGAATCAATATTATGCTACTTTCGCTCAAGATTAGATAGCAAAATGACATTTTAACAATTTTTTTTAGAAAATTAAGGAGAAATGAAGAAAATACCAAAGTGCCAGAGATTATTTACTTTTTTCTTACTCTTTACGATCTCGTCACTGCTCATATCATTTTCAACATTATAATAATGATTATTTTGAATAGAAAATTCTATAAATAAATAAAGAAACAACAAAGAGATATAGAAAAACTAACCTGCAATAATGCTTCAAGGGTAAACAAACATAAGATCAAATAGAACTATCATCGATGCCCTTGTCATTAGAGACATCTCACTCCTCTAGTTATCCAACAATAATAACATATCTACAAAATAAACAAAAAAAGATTTTAATACAACATCTTCAAAGAAAAAATCAATGAATAGATCTACATGCATAAAATCATTTTAAAATAAGAAATTTTGAAATGGAAGAATGATATAAACCAAGAAGAAAGAAAAATGGTTGAAGAAAAGTAGAGTAATGAAATGAAGGAGTGAAAGAGATATGAGGTTCTCTAATTAGTAATAAAATGAGAGAAAAAAATATGGAAGAAAGAAGAAGAATAAAGAATAAAGAGATGTATCAAGAGATAATAACAAATGTTATGGTGTGGTGGGGTGTATTGGAGGTGGTAGAATTCTTTGAGTGAGAAAACTTTTGTTGTGAGTGTGACATGTGGCAATTCAAGGTGATGACACATGTATGTGATGAAGCTTTTTTTGTTATATAGGTAATAGATTTGAATTTGGGTTTGTACCTCCGATAATATGAAAAGAGAACACATCATGCATGTGCTATATTTTCATATTATCGAAGGTACATCTTTCTTCCTTTGGAATTTAAAGCATGCACTTTTCTTGCATGGACAAGTAAAAGTCTCATCCAAGGTTTTCACACATATAGTGTAACAGGTTAGTTTATGCTTATATTTATTTTCTTAACTCACTTTTTGCAACCTTTTCCTCTCCCTTACTCTAAAAAATCTTAGTAGGTCAAGATAAAGTTGATTTACACATTTCATGTATGTGCTATCTTTTCACATTATCGGAGGTATATCTTTCTTCCTTTGGAATTTAAAGCATGTACTTTTCATGCATGTGCTCTCTTTTCACATTTTTGATTTTTTTAAGGATTAAATTTGAATTTGATTTTGGGTTTATGTGTTTTTGGTTGGACTTGGTTGAGTTGAATTGACTTTTATTCTTGAAATGTGTCTTTTATGTTCTAACTTAATCAGAAGAGTGAGAAATAAAATTAAAGCATAATGTTAGTGGTATTAACTGAAAGTTGCTTAACTTTTAAGGGGAAATAATTTTTAATTGTTTTTTTTGTAAAGACCTCTAAGTAAGATTTTCATTATAAGCTATTTTTTGGGGGGAAATAAGCATGTAATCCAATTGTACAGTAAAAATAATGTTAAATAGTTATGTTGAAGTTTGAACAAAGAGTAATGGATAACTTGTGTTGATTATTTCATGGCTGAGTAAATGGAATGTCTATGTGCTTTGGTGTTTAATTAATGTTGGTGAACTTTATCTTGTATTGACTTTGGGAAAATTAGTGCATGTTAATCTGAATGGTTTTAGTTATTATATTGTTTCTTATATGATATTTACTTTAGATCCACATTTGAAGGAACATTACATTTTCTAATGTTTTAGGTTATGGGGTATCTGTTTTGATGAAGTGGATTTGACAAAATTTCTTTTGAAGCTTAATGTTTTTCTTAGGTTCTGAATATGTGGAAAATGGTAGTTCTAAAAGATTTTAATGGAGTTAATATGTGAAGCATAAAAAAATTGTTACTAATAGTGAATTTTGTCTTTCAGGTACCATAATTTTAAGCCTAGGATTCTACAATGGATCACAACTCTGATGAGGATACTGATATTAGTGAATTTGAAATAAGTGACTATAAAGACAAGTCTTATGAGAAACCAAAAAATGGAAGTCATTGTGTGAAAACCTTGGATGAGACTTTCACTTGTCCATACTACCCTAAAAAGAGAAAACGAGATTATATGTACAAGGAGCTCCTTCAACATGCTTCTAGGGTAGGTCAAATTTTATTAGCTTATTGTTAACAGACAATTCATTGAAGAAGCGGTAAACTTGAAAATACTTAACATTATATATTATTGCAATATGAATGTGAGAGCATAAGAAGCAGTAGGCCAAATATGTTTATATTGATCTCCTCTGCTTTTAATGTATCACCTAAGTGTTAGGTGCTGCTTTACCATCATGAATCATTTTTTGTACTTACTATAAGCATGTTTTTTCTAAAAAATGAGAAAAACAAATACAATATCATGGAGGAGACAACAACAGAAAAGTTCACAACATTAAAGGTATTATAGAGGTACACATTTGTATGGCATTGTTAAATGAATGAGGCTCTATTGCCATGGCATGAGAATCGAGTATGTCTTCTTCATTAAAAGCAGCATTGTCTCATGATGTTTGCTTATGATGCATTGGCTAACCTGTAACTTGTGCACACTTTGTTTGCTTTTTATTGTTGTGATCATAGTTGATAAGATTGAGATCTACCATAAGATCAGATGGGATAGATGAAAACGTAAAGCGTGTGATCATAATACGGATCGTAAGATCCTACCAAATATTGGTTTTTTTAAATATACATATACACATAATAATGAAATATTTAACTTTCCCCATTGCTATAATAAAACTTAAATTTCCAACATCAAAATATATGCATACAAAAGTGTTGGATAACAAAAATATACTAACAAGTACCAGAGCCTAATATTATATGACATACATATTATATTATATATAATATAATACGTATTTCGAAATATCATGTAGTTACACGGTGTTTTATAGGTAGAAACTTCATGTTTTGTATAGCCTACATGTATATTATAATAGTATGTATGTGGAAAGTGGAACAAAAGCATAACACAACAAAAACATACAATAACAAAAACACATAAAAAGAAGAGAGAGAACATAATAAAGACAACACAATGAGCATCATTTTTCTCCCATTACATATTGCAACATAAAATAGAGAAAGAAAATCACTTTAGAGAGAATATGGAAAACAAATATGTTGAAGATGAAGAAGATAATAAGGAAAAGTCTTAAACTTTGGATTAAAAATCAAAGGTTTATATTATTTATATATTGTTAATCATGTATATATGATGAGAAAATTTACAGATGTGGTGCACCTTTTAGAAAAATTACGGTTTTGGTGCACCTTTTAGAAAAATTACAAAACTAGTGTAACTTTATTTTTTTTCTCTCTCCTCCCCCAAAATCGCCACTGGGGAGGGAGTTTTATTAAACTCCCCCCTAAATCGTCAATGGGGGGAGTTTTATACTTTTATTTTTTTTCTCTCCCCTAAATCGGTAACCAAAGATATTTTGATTTTTTTTTAACTTGTGGGAGTTATATTATTAGTTTTAGGGTTTAATTTTTCAAACACTAATCCTATCAACACACAACATAATAAATTTTGTCAACCCTAACCCTAATAACATAACACAATAATGAAAAACATACATAATTTAAAAATAAAAAGTATAAAACTCCCCCCATTGACGATTTAGGGGGGAGTTTAATAAAACTCCCTCCCCAGTGCCGATTTTGGGGGAGGAGAGAGAAAAAAAATACATAAATCGGCAATTTTATTGCCGATTTCTATAAAGTTACATTAGTTTTGTAATTTTTATAAAAGGTACACCAAAACCGTAATTTTTCGGTCAAGGTGCACCACATATGTAAATTTTCCATATATGATGAAATGCTTTGAGAATTATTCATACTTTAGGCTAAAGAGATGTTATTATCCTATATACAATTAAATAGACACACTTACAAACATGAGGAATGAGTGACCATGAGTCAGGTTATGTTTATCCCTTACATATCCTATATATTGAGTGGCTCAAAATTTTGAACTCGAACATAGCTCTAGACCTAATGAAACTAGGTAATTGCTAATACACGATTTCCACCGATAGAAGTATGTGTAATTATTGTGATTGAATAAATATAGTTTAATACATGACTTCCAGCAGTAGAAGTCCTTGTAAATATGTTAGATATCGCGTATTAAACAAAATTTTGTGTTTACAATATGTAAATATTTGTTAATCATGTATATATGACTATATGAGGAAAAAGTTAGAGAATTAATAATACTTTCGGTTAAAGATATGTTATTATTCTATAGACAATTAAATAGACACATATAAAAATATGATGAAGAGTGATCATATGTTGGATTATGCTTGTCCCTTATTTATCCTATATATTGAGTGGATCAAAATTTTGAACTCCAACACAGCTCTAAAAATCACAAAGACTCCCTATGTATTTCTCCAAATAGATCTGATAGAAGTATAAAAGACTCTGCGAAAAACTCTGAAATGAATATATATTTTTAGAAGTATATCACAAATTTTGTATATTGTGAAATCTCAATTTTCTAGACAGCGATACTCCAAAAACAAAGAAACTCTCAACTATTAAGCAATCTGAGATGTGTCAAAACTTAGTGGTGACTCATTATTTGGATGTGAAATCTCTTTACACAGAAGATATCATGTGAATAGTGAATACTTACTTGAAATTATATATATGAGACAGATACCATAGTGAAATGAATAACTTTCTTGTTAGGAATTCGTCATTCTCACAAAGCTAGTTACCCCAAACTCCATATGATTACCTCATGTTCATAAGCATCCCACTTAATTTTCAAACTTCTACTACAAACTTAACTCGAGTCATGGGCATAGTTTGTTAGAACAACTAAAACAAACTAATAATGAAAATATAAGACTATAACTAATACACTCTAGCACACTAGTTTGTTAGACTATCTATTTATCTCTTGTCCTTTTGTGATCAATGTCTAGAGAGACTTTTATTAGTGGCTTCAAGTTCATGATATTTTCCCATATACTATTATTGACTTTGTTCAGTATCATAATGTTTTATGTAATTTGTGGAAGGGGAATCTTTGTGGAAAATGTTGTGGTTTGGTGTTATTTGGTCGATCTGGAATATGTGGAATGAAGTCATTTTCAAGAAAAAATCCCTAATTATATTCAGTTGTTGAATTTAATTCAGGTTAGATCTTGGCTTTGGCTTTCTAATATTGTTCATGTAAGCTCTATTTCTTTTACACAAAGGTACTCTGCCCCTATTTCTTGTATTAAACTATTGTGTAACTTGTAATAGGGTTGGCACCCATTGTGCCTTTTTATATCATCTTTGTTTATCTAAAAAAAATTAATTATTAGATATCACATATATAAATTTAGAGGTATCATAACAAACTTATTATGATATTTTAATTATAAAATTCTCTCATCTAATAAGCTATTATTTTGGATTGAACTTTCCTTATATATTAAAACCCAAATAATTAATGTGACTATATGTTTGTTTCAAGTATGTTACCAAATAGTTATAATCCCTTTTAAATAACTATTCACTTATAATATATTTTCTATTTAGAGAAAGAATGATTTAGAGATAAATAGGTGGGTGGCTAAAAGTTATTTCATCCGAATCTATAGTAAGAATAATTGCAGATCTATTTTTTTTTTTAAATTTATGCCAGTATCTTTATCAAACATTTAATTACTACACCACAGTAGAGATTCCCATAACAATATTCTCCAATTTTAAGATGATCCATTACTATTTAGTAATAGTCTAATATTTTCATTTTCCGTCTGATTCTTTTTACATTTGGTTAAAAATTCACGTCAAGACAACTATTTTTTTGCTTGAATGTTCTTTACTTTGGTTATATCAATTGATTTGTTGTTCATTCTTATCCTTATTTTCTCAAGAATAATAACTTATGAATAATGACCTTGCATGGTAGCATTTACACAATTAGATTCAAATCTTGTACGCCAAGCCTTGTGAGAACAAGGAAGAGGGGCAGAAGGTGCCCGAAACTCTAACTTAAAGGCTTATCTATGAGTTGTGTTTTGGAAGAGAGAAACTTTTAAGTTTTCCTTTCATTTTCTCACCCTTTAAAATCAAACTCGTAAACACATTCTTAATGGAATC
Source organism: Lupinus angustifolius (assembly GCF_001865875.1). Taxonomy (NCBI): domain Eukaryota; kingdom Viridiplantae; phylum Streptophyta; class Magnoliopsida; order Fabales; family Fabaceae; genus Lupinus; species Lupinus angustifolius. The sequence goes on from NC_032012.1 coordinate 14,825,566, forward strand.
TGAGCACGACGTCTTGAGGATTTCTAGAATTTGAATCCGTGACCCATAATCACCGTAGAAGTTTAAGATGGTAAAATATTGGTCAAACTCAATTTTAGTTAGTCCCAACAATTTATTTATATATATATATATATATATGATAATTTTCTATCAATCTAAATATGCTAATAGTGAGTCACTGGGTAATACAGTTGCATCAAGCCTTTTGAGAATATAAAGGAATAATTTTATTCCGAAGGCCAGAATTTAGCACTACAAACAATACTTACCTTTCCCATCTCTTCTTATTCTTCTTTCCTTTTCCTTCCATTTTGTTCTCCTTGATTATGATGAACTTCCAAAGAGTTATGTAGGCTACCACATAAAACTTGAATATATATATATATATATATGCTTTGCTTGCTATTAAGTACAAATTCTGTGTGAATATTTGGGTGCTTGTCCATGAACCAGAACAAGATTGATTACCATGGATTGATTCAACACAGTCATGGTCTAAATAGGGTTCTGAATTCTGAGATTGACAAAAATTATTCTTGTGAGTATTTTGATATGAAACAAGCTTGGAATAATCAGCCACTTGCAATGGCTGGAGTTGGAGTAGGAGGAGCAGAACAGCCACCATACATAGGCACTGCCAAATCATCGAACACCGTTATCCGCGGTTTTGAGTCACCGGCTTCTGCTTTTTATGCAGCAGAACGGTCTATGAACTTCGTAGAATATGATAGCCAAGTTGGAAGTAATAGTCACTCTTTTAGTTTTAGCCCTCAATTCTCTAAGATCAATGATTTGGAATTCCCTTTGTATAAATCTCCTAGGGAAAATATTTTCATGGATTCACCAAACCAAATACACTCCAACACTTTGCAAGCAATGGTAAAATCTCAATTGAATAGTGACCAATGTTCTACATCCCCTATTGAAAGAAATCAGGATCATTCAGTTAAGTACTTTTACAAATCCCTTATATAGATTTTGTCTTTTGATTTGTAACCCCTTTTTATGACTCAATTTGCTTATATTAGTTCATCTTTTTTTCAGGTAGTTTATGGCACTTATAACTTACCTGCTGCACAAATGAATTTATCTTCTTTGAATGAGAAATCTACAACAATTTCAACAGGAAATGGGTTAACCAGTTCTGGAAACCCTGCTTCTAATGGAACAAGTGTCGCGAGTAAAACACGTATAAGATGGACTCAGGATCTTCATGACAAGTTTGTTGAGTGTGTGAATCGCCTTGGTGGTGCTGAGAGTAAGTAACTTACTAAATTTATCAATTGAAAAAACAGCTTTTGTAGAATATGATAGAGTTGTATTGTAACTTTCTGTAGAAGCAACACCAAAAGCTATATTAAAGATGATGGACTCGGATGGATTGACAATCTTCCATGTCAAAAGTCATTTGCAAAAATATAGAATTGCAAAGTACATGCCAGACCCAGCTCAAGGTAAATTCTTTTCTCCTAGAACAATATTTTTTTCGTACATCGGAAACAGAACAGTAAAATAAAAACTAACAAGTCTATCTTTGTCAAAGCGAACAATTCTTAGAACAATTGCAGTGTCTTTTCTTTTTCATGTCATCAAGTATAGTTAGCTGTGCTTGAATTCGCTAGCATCCATGTAAAAAATGGTGACCATATGCTTTTGCTTGTCACGAGTTCATAGTTGCTTGACTATGACATCGCAAGTTCAAATCCTGGAAAAAGTCTTTTCGCTTGTAGAATAAGGTTGCATACATCTACTTTCTTCAGACCCTGCTAAGTAGGAGCCTCGTGCACTAGACCGTCTTTTATTCTTGTGAAAGGATATAAACTTGCCTTTTTCCCTTGGTCATGATTCATAAATGAATGATTCTTAGGGCAAATAAATAAACTAGCGCAAATTGTTTAGTTATCACTGTCATAGGTTTCCTTAGTTTTAACATTCAGTTTCAATGATAGGAAGTTGCAATGCAGAATAATGCATGTATATCCATTAATGTGGTAGAAAGTTTGACTTACAAAATATCACAATATTTTGGCAAGTTACAGTGAAAATTTCTCTTTAGGATAATTATTTTGCCTGTTTCTCTATTGGTTTATTCGTAATCTTCAATTCCACTATTGTCCTTATTGTTTACAATTATGTGGTTCATTACAAACACTGAATCAAAAACATTGTTTCTTGTTTCAGGGAAATCTGAGAAAAAATTCCACACTGTGAATGTGCATCATCTTGATGTCAAAACGTAATGCTACATTTTTTGTTGCTAAACACTGATATATCATATCCCTACAATTATAGTAATTCAATTAAGTTCATTTGTTATTTCATATTGACCTCAAATGTTGTTACTCTAAAATCTATTAAATTCAATGCTCTTGATTTGCAGTGGCTTGCAAATAAGAGAAACACTTCAGCTTCAATTAGATGCTCAAAGGCATCTTCATGAACAGCTAGAGGTATATCAACACTACTTTTACCAAAATACCCTTGTTTACTCGATGAAAAAATTATGTTATTCCATTAATGAAAGACAATTTTGATAATTGTGATACAACTGTTGTAAGATTTAATGATGTTTGCATGTTCCTTAGTTCATATCAAACTACTGAAATTGGTCTTATAAAAAGAACAAGTGGTAATATTAGAGGGAAAATGTTAAGTATAGTTAAGGAAACCAACCTGAGGTAGTATATTAAAGGGAGAATGTTAATGATACTTAAGAAAATCAAAATAAAAATCTTATATTAAAAAATGTTATGCGAATGAGGAACATTGATATAGCGATGTATGACCCTACTAAATCTCTAAGTATCGAAGTAAGCTAAATATCAAAGGTTCAATTATAGAGAGAACCACTTATTGGGAGGGACAACTATATACCTTAAAATAGATTATTTCCTTAACCAAGAGATTTATATTACATTCATAAAGAGTTGAAAATGTTGTATTCCAATGCAATATTTCTATGTTTATATTTGTTAGGCAATGTCTCTGGGCGTTCAGAACATCTGAACATATATTCAATACACTACTTTACAACCCTTCTAATAATATTCTTTCCTAACATTCTATCATTTAATTTACCTTTTTGGTTCAGATTCAGAGAAGATTACAGCTGAGAATTGAGGAACAAGGGAGACAACTGAAAAAAATGTTTGATCAGCAGCAGAAGACAACTAATAACCTCATGAATGCTACTCAGAATACAACCAATGATGTTATAGCAATTGGTCATAAAGATGTTGATGTTTCAACTTTTGAAGGGTCTTGAAATTTCTTTCTTTCAAGACCACTCCAAACCCATAATTTATAGCTCTTTCTATGACTGAGGACTAATTACAATTTTCAAATGTCATCATTCTTATAAGAATCAGTCAAACTACAGTTTTAGTTTTGGGAAGAAAATCATTGTTAATACATATTGAAGTGGATTTTGACCCTAAGAAAGTGTTTTTGCTTCTAAGATATGATATAGATCGATCTAATTCTAATATCATATCTAAGAACTAAAATTAATAAAAAGAAGATTGAGAACAATTAAGAAATAGTTGAGTTCCATAAACATGATATTAAATGTTCAATTCTTGTCTTTTGTAGATTTTTTATAGAGATTATATTGAATTTAGTGAAAAGTGATTTGTCATTAAATATTGGCCAATGGACCCTTCATACACACAAAAGGAACTCAATGCAATTATCAACTAACTATGTTCAACTTTTGGAAAGTATTGGGAGTACTCATCAATTCAACTTTGAAAAAAAAAATATTTGTATAATTTTTTTCTCATATATAACTTTTCTTCCAACTTAACTTTAGAAAAAGAAAAATTGGAACTCATTATAGCAAATTCTACAAAGGAATGGCTAGCTGTCTTGTATTTTCCTAAATTATTGCTTAGCTAGCCTATAGTTCATTGAAATCAATGTCATTCTTTCATCCTCCTATCATTTTAACAAAACAATAATATTCTAGAAGAAAACAACGAAAGAATCTTATTTTGGAGGCTGAAAATTTAAAACTGATCTCTTTGTAAAGACTGGAATCTTTCTGCTTTGTTTTTGGAGCCAAATTAACTTTAACAAAAGGGATATATACTCTATGCTCTATAGCCAATGGTAAACCATTTTCATAGACACCAAGTGATCGAAGGGTGAAGTTTTGAGGAAAAATCTCAAGTCTTTGTTTAATTGAGGACACTTAAAAAGTGTTATTTAATTAAAAAAACCATATCACCAAAACTTACTGTTTTTATATTATTTTATGAAATTTGATTGACTAGAAATATAAAATCATAATTATTTTGGGACATGATCCTTATTCACTTGAATTATAGTATTGGAAATGGTGAGTTAATCTCAAATTGGAATCTCGCAAATTTTAGCAGAACCTGAAAATTAATATGAAGTTGAATTCAGACTATGAATATCATTTTATAATTATATATTCTCCTATTAAATTCTCTTACTTATAAGAAAATAATATGTGTCACTTGTAAACTAATCATTAATAAATAAAAAATTACTTTGTGACACATGCTACTCTTCTTATAAAAAAATGAAATATGTCACTTATAAATTAATCATTAATTAAAAATATCAACACACATTACTTTTCTTATGGTGTAAGTTGATTTATAGACGAATATATAATTTTCCTTTTATATAATAAATGATAGCTTATGATCTTTAAATGTGATAACTTATATGTAGTAATCCTATTTGATATTTTCTTTTTAAGTTTTTAATTTTTTGATGTGATTATAATTCTTTTCATATTTTATAAATCAAATACACATTTATACTTTATTTTTTAATTATTCTCTTATTTATTACTCATATTTTTCATCTCAAATTTCTTCATTTCTTATTAATTTAATTTCGAGTGTGAATTAGATGAAATTATTTTAGTCAAATTGCATCAAACATTTACATCATTTAATAATATTTAAACTCTACATAACTTTAAATATCAAAATCAAAATATATTAAATAGAATGACAAACAATAAACCAAACATGTTGAGCATTTATTACAATATTGGAAAGTATTCGAGTGTAATATTTTCACTCTTGCAACTGTAGCACAAGATTTTTAAAGTTAAATAAGTATAATGATCTATTATTCTAAAACATGTCTCTAAAGCACATCCCGACCCAATTAAAATATATCATGATAGTTAAAAAATCAAACATTCATTATTTTTTCTATTTTATTTTATTGATGTGAGAGGAAATAAGTTTTTGAATTTATTAGTTGATTAGTTAGAAATTGGAAGTTTCTCTTTTAGGTTGGTAGTTATTATATTTTTCTGTTTTTTCAGTTTTCGGTCTTGTTGTTTTGGGAAACTAGTTCATTGCATTCTTTCCTTTCTCTTCCTTTGTGAGTATAAGAAGGGGTTCCCTTCTTCCTTGTATCTGAATCAGAATTATTGAATATACACAAAATAGAAAGATGAATTTCCCTTTATCCTCTTGTTATTTATCTTTTTCTTCTTTTGTTAAAGTTCAAGATAGTATCAGAGCAATCTTGCTCTGATTCATCTTCTACTTCCTTTCTCACTTCTTCATATTTCTCTCTCCACATTCTCTACAATAATACTCTCATTTCTTCTACCTCTTTTTTCAACGATTATGGCGAATCATAGCATAATCGGTTTTGCTTCCAATCCCCCAAATCCCTTTTTCCTTCATTCTAATGAAAATTCGTCTCTCATATTGGTTACACCATTACTAAATGATAAGAACTACCATTCGTGGGCAAGAGCCATGAAATTGGCCCTACAATCCAAGAACAGGACTAGTTTCAATGATAGATCCCTTTCACAACCTCCTCTAGATGATCCCCTCTATGGACCTTGGATAAGGTGTAATACTATGGTATTGTCATGGATTCAACGTTCTATTGAAGAATCTATGGTCAAATCCATTCTTTGGATCGATTGTGCTTCAAATGTGTGGCAAGATCTTCAAGACATGTACTCACAAGGAGATCTCTTCAGAATAGCAAAATTGTAGGAAGAGTTCCATCGCCTTAACCAATAAAATCTCATTGTATTGGAATTCTACACCCAATTGAAGGCTATTTGGGAAGAAATTGATAATTTTAAACTTATACCCTTTTTTAAGTGTCCTGATTCATGCACATGTGGTGTGATTCAAGTTGTCAAGATGCACAAGAAACAAGATTTCGTGATGAGATTATTGAAGGGCCTGAATGAGTAATATGTTCATGTATGTTCTCAAATCATGTTGATTGATCCTCTTCCTATAATCAGCAAAGTCTTTTCTATGTTAATGCAACAAGAGAGACATATAGATATACCTACAGCCTATGCATCTCTACCAATGCTCGTGTTAGAACTTGCATCAAAGCCAATGCCCATGTCACACCCTACATCAGTCAGCCATCGCCCTTTCATATTAATTATTTTGATAAATAATGAATATGATATTAAGATGATAATACATATAACTTTATTATTATAGACATGACAAATTGGTTCTTGGACATACAATTATCACAACAATCTCCCACTTGCACTAGAGCCAATCAGTCATGTACCTCATTCTCATCTCCCACTTGTGCTTATCAAACTCTTTTATGCCAAGCGCTTTAGTGAATAGGTCTGCAACATTCTCTTTACCAGCTATCTTTTGTAGCTTAACATCACCACGTCCAATGATTTCTCTAATCAGGTGATATTTTCGCAAGACATGCTTATTCTTTTGGTGTGATCTAGGCTCCTGTCCTTGAGCAATAGCTCCGTTATTGTCACACGATAATTATTGTCACACGATAACATAACTGGACCTTCCATTGAAGGAACTACACCAAGTTCAGCTATGAACTTCTTCATCCAAACTGCTTCTTTAGCAGCTTCACTTGCTGCTATATACTCTGCTTCAGTAGTTGAATCAGCTACTGTATCTTGTTTGGAACTTTTCCAACTTATTACACCTTAATTCAATGTGAAGACATAACCAGAAACTGATTTCGCATCATCCTTATCAGACTGAAAACTCGCATCGACATAACCCTTTAACTTGAGTTCAGAATCTCCATATATGAGGAATTGGTCCTTAGTCCTTCTTAAGTACTTAAGAATGGTCTTAACCACTTTCCAATGTTCCTCACCTGGATTTTCTTGATATCGACTAGTTACACCCAGTGCATAGGCGATATCGGGCCGTTTACATATCATGGTGTACATGATAGCTCCCACTGCACTCGCATATGGTACCCTATTCATGCGTTCTCTTTCTTCAGTAGTCTTAGGACAATCCAACCTATAAGAGTAACTCCAGATCCTATAGGTAAGTAACCTCTTTTGGAGTTGTCCATGTTATACCTCTTCAAGATGACATCAATGTACAAAGACTGAGAGAGTCCAAGCAGTCTTTTAGATCTATCTCTATAAATCTTTATTCCTAGAATAAAAGCTGCTTCTCCCAAATCCTTCATGGAGAACTGTTTTGATA
>NC_032012.1:14833137-14834923 GCF_001865875.1 Lupinus angustifolius
AAGCTTCGCATAGCCTCTTCATAGCATTTGGGGTCATCATCAATATGATAATCCTCATTTGCTATTGCATCTAGAACCATTAAGTTTATTATTTCTAGTGCATGATGTGATCTCGAAGATGTTCTAAGAGGCACTTGTGCATCTGAATTCCTTTGTTCTGGATTCATTGGTTGTTCTATTTGTTCCTGAACTAGTTCGGTAATCTGTTCTTGAACTGGTTCAGTAACCTGTTCTTGAACTACAACCGGGTTTTGAACCACACTAGTTGAAGGTTGTAACCTTTGTGTTGAACTTAAAACATCTAAGCAAGGTTGCTCAAGTTCCATATTATGTTCTTGAGCAGTAGATGTTTCATTGGTTTGTTGATCCTCATCAAGCATTATTTCTTTACCATGAATTCCTTCTGCAAGAAATTCCCTTTCTAAAAAAGTTCCCCCTCTAACCACAAACACTTTATGGTCAGAAGGGTGGTAGAAATAATATTCCATTGTTTCCTTAGGGTACCCAATGAATCTACACTTGTCAGACATTGCTTCAAGTTTATCCGTTTGTAATCTCTTAACATATGTTGGGCATCCCCAAACTTTAATGTTCTTAAGGCTTGGTTTGCGTCCTTTCCATATCTCATATGGTTTTGTAGAGACAGATTTTGTGGGAACTTTATTTAGCAAATAATTTGCCGCTTCCAAAGCATATCCCCATAAGCTTATCGGAAGATCAGTGAACCCCATCATGGATCTTACCATATCTAATAAGGTTCGATTCCTTCTTTCAGATACACCATTATGTTGCGGTGTACCTGGAGGTGTCCATTGTGAGAGAATTCCATTCTCTTTCAAATAATCAAGAAAATCAGCATTCAGATATTCTCCTCCTCTATCGGATCTTAGCACTTTGATACTTTTACCAGTTTGCTTTTCCACTTCACTTTGAAATCTTTTGAACATTTCATATGATTCAGATTTATGTTTCATAAGATATAAAAAACCATATCGCGAAACATCATCAGTGAAAGTAATAAAATAAGAATATCCTCCTCTAGCTTGAATTCTAAAGGGTCCACAAACATCAGTATGAATTAGTCCCAACAATTCAGAGGCTCTTTCTCCATTTCCAATAAATGGAGATTTGGTCATTTTGCCTTTGAGACAAGATTCACAAGTCATGTATGATTCATAATCATAATTGTCAAGGTAACCTTCCTTGTGCAACTTGCTAATTCTTTTCTCACCAATATGACCGAGTCTACAATGCCAAAGATATGTTTTGTTTACTTGATTATCTCTTTCTCTTTTAAGACTAGAAACATGCATAATCGAATTAAAACGCACTTGAGGTAAGACATAAATGCCATGTTGGACATACCCATTCGCATAAAAGATGTCATTATTATAAATTGAACAAACACCTTTATTAAAAATAAGACGATAACCATGAGTATCCAACATCGACATTGAAATAATGTTCGAAACAAAATTAGGAACAAAATAGCAATTTTCCAAGACTAGTACATTGCCAGTTGGCATTATTAATGAGACTAATCCTATAGCGTTGGTTGCAACATTTGCTCCATTCCCTACTTGGAGATTGATTTCTCCCTTCTTCAACCATCTAGTTATTTGTAGTCCCTGCAACGAATTGCAGATGTTAAAACTACTACCAGTATCTAATACCCATATTGAATAATCTGTAACAGTTAAGGAAATCATGAAAACATTTTTCATTAATGTCTCACCTTGTTTCTTTTCTTTCAAAGAATCAAGATATTTGCGGCAATTTCTCTTCC
>NC_032012.1:14835023-14835879 GCF_001865875.1 Lupinus angustifolius
AAGGCTTCTTTTTGGACTTACTGTTCCATTTGCCCTTTTTCTTGTTGGACTTTCCAACTACCAAGACAAATCATTGGTTCTTTCCAGAGTCAATCTGATTCTGATAGTCAACTAACATATTTAGCATCTCATGCAAGTCACAGTCCATCTTATTCATGTTAAAATTAACAATGAATGGTGAGAACGATTCAGGAAGTGACTGTAGAATCAAATTTTGGGATAACTCCTTCCCAAGTTTACAGCCCAACTTCTCAAGTTGTTCCATAAGACTAATCATCTTCAGAACATGAGGTCCTACCTGAGCATTCACATTCAACATGGACCTGAATAGAGTCTTAGACAACTGATATCTAGCTGTCCTACTCTGTGCACCATACATCTTCTTAAGATGTGCAATGATATCAGTTGGGTCCATGTCCTCATGCTGCCTCTAGAGTTCAGAACTCATTGATGCTAGGATGAGACATTTTGTACTCATAAGATCCTCTAAGTACTTCTTATAAGCACTGATTGTTTTAGCGTCATCATTATTGCTTGGTTCAGGCACATGAGGCTTATCGATCACATCAATAAGCTTCTCATGCATGAGAACAATTCTCAGAGTTTGGTACCAATCATGAAAGTTGTCACCGACCAACTTTCCGTCAGTGAGTATCGAACGCAGCAACAAAGAAGACATGTCGAGATATCTTCACACAGTTAAATAAATATGTTAGAACATATTAATGTAAAGAGATATATAACAAATAAGATACTTCCACTTACTACAATAGCAATTTAAGAAATAAATATTTCTTCTAGTGGAAATATAAAATAAATGCCTTTAAAATTGTGAGCAAATACTTGGTTGTCAAGT
>NC_032012.1:14835979-14838198 GCF_001865875.1 Lupinus angustifolius
ATCCTCTTAATTACAAGTCATCTGGTAGTCAGATCGTCTCTTGAAATTAAATAATTAACATGTTCTAAAAAATGTATCTTATACAAAATAATTTTAAGAACATAAAAATAATTTTGTTCATCACATGAAACTTATGATTAATATATATACAAATATATATATTATAGAATTTGTAACCTTGATACATAAATCCAATTTATATATTTTAGCTCATTAATTAATCATCATTAATTAATAACTCTTAAATAATATATTATAAACCAACTTTTCAGATTCATAACTCACAGCCAAATCACAATTTTATATGAATTAAATGAAACAAAATTGAAATTATAATCACCAACACGTTAGTTTGGTGCTGTTATCATATGCCAATAAATGCATTTCATTTATAAACTTTGCAAGATAAAACTCAAGCAATCAATATGATAATAACAATGTAACACTACATTCAATTACATTATATACTAACAACAACACATATTGACATCCACACTCTTGTAGATGCAATATTTAAAATAACATAACTCATTATATATTTGATGGATACAAACTTTTAAATAAGATTGTTTAATTTTTCATAAAACTCTATAAAATCCAACACATACAATACATCACAATGACAAGACATTCATAGTGCAACAATTAAAGTCATACTTTAATAAATTACAGAAGCAACATTCAATGTTCATGTGTGAACACCACACTTTAATGAAATACAAAGCCCATTGTTTCACCTATAAACATTACTACTTTCATGTAGTCACTGTTTTGATGAATCACAATTATTGTGTTTGAATTAAAATAATTATTCACAGTCTAATTTGTATTAGTTTCCAAAACTAATTTATATTGCAGCCTAAATTAAAACACAAAAATAGCGCTCTGATACCAATTGAAGGTTAATATGCATGTTCATAACATACACTGCGGAAAATTATGGATCTATTTGTGTTAAAATATGCATACACTATAATAGTTTAGACAAAACGGTTTGTAAAATTACCTCAGGAGACTGCGATGGCTTTCGAAAATTATCCTTCAAAAGTATGAAGGTCCTACACGCGTATCCACACCGAGACCAATCTTTGTTGTATCAACACTTGATTCGTGGAAGAAAAATCAACTCAAAACTACTATAGTTCAAACAACCCAAAAATTAGGATACAAACTTTTTTCTTTGTGTGTGTCTTTTGAATCACACGTGAGGTTTGGTTTATATAAAACCAAACTCTCCCTCAAACAATTTTAGTGCCAATTAATCACATATTAATTTAGCATAAAATCAAAACTTCATGAATCCATTTAATGTCAATTAATCACTCATCAATTCAGCATAATTTTTTTGGTTATTTCAAAATTGACTATCAGTTTTAAACATTTGAAATATTACAATTAAGTCACACTTAATTATAATAAAGATGATTAAATAATATTATTTGTATTTTCGGTGCTAGTAAAAAATACAATGATATTTCACTTAAAAGTAAATATACAAAATTAAACTATTTAATTTAATCAATAATATTTTCTTGTCCAACAAAAATCAGAACACTCATTAGTGTGTGACCCCGTAGGTTCATTACTAAACCGGTAGTAAATTAACTCATTAATTTACTAATCAAGGTTGGCATCTAGCAACACTTCTTAACGACCGGATAGAAATGAAGTAATATCTTTCACTTTAAAACCTTTAGAAGACTAATATAATATTTCCTTCCATCTTTACATCTCTATGTTAACTCTAGAATATGATATAATTTTCAAATTCTAATAAGTTAACTCGTAGTGAATGACTTAAGAAACTCATTTNATTTCTTCATTCATTCAATTTCCCTTGGCCAATGTCTTTATTTCTATAGAGTTCAAACTCATTACCACGAGTTGATGGATTCTTTCTTGATTAGTCACTAATTCAACAAGAATTTAATTTTACCCAATAATCATTCAACTAATATCATAAGGCTTTAGGTGTCCGATATCAAAATATAATAAATAACATGTTAATTACTATGATAATCTCAAGTTTAAGCAAAATATATATTTCTTCACAAGAATATCTTATTGACAATTCAAAGGTAATATATTAACCATTAGAAATTCTCCTTTGAGTCAATTCAATGGTCATATATCTATATGCACCATTTATATGTGTTATTTAATAAATGAGATATATTAATCATTATCTAATAAAGACCATTACACATATGTTGATCTAT
>NC_032012.1:14838298-14858771 GCF_001865875.1 Lupinus angustifolius
TCTCATTATTATAATCTCTATTATAATAATAAATCTCTAATTTTAATCAAGGATCTTTCATATTAATTATTTTGATAAATAATGAATATGATATTAAGATGATAATACATATAACTTTGTTATTATAAACATGACAAATTGGTTCTTGAGCATACATTATATCTCAACACAGCCAACATTGTGGACCTGGATCCAAGAGTTATGGCAATTAATTCATATCAACCTAGGAATGCTAACCATAATGGTGTGCCACAATATTTTAGAGGAAATGGAAATCAGTTTAATATAGGAAGATCATGCATGTGGGGTATGGGAGGAAGAGGTCAGCCAAATAGATTATGTACATATTGTCAAAGGACCAATCATATTGTGGGAACCTATTTTCTCAAACATGGTTATCCACCACGTTATCAGTCCAACAAACCAATCAGGATGGCAAATCTTGCATATGGTTTTCGTTTGGACAATCAAGAACATATGGAAGTTGTTGTTCAAAGCTACCAAGATGACACCTCTCTTGAACAAACAAATAATCATGCTCAACCGTTCACTAAAGATCAGGTGCAGAGCATTTTGGATCTTCTCAACCAATCCAAGACAAGGGCAATTCATGCAGCAAACTCAGTTGTGAATACCACTACCCATCCTTCATCCTCAGGTAATACTTATTCACAATGGTTCCTAGACACTCGTGCAAAAAATCACATTACTTGTGACCTAAGAAACATGAGTGTTCAAAGGAGAATATCACCTATAATGATCACCTTACCAAATTGACACCTAGTTACAACATTTGTCTCTGGCACAATTAGACTGACTAACACTCTTATTCTATTAGATTTGTCATATGTACCTCAATTTCAAGTCAACTTAGTTTCTATTAACAAGTTAATCCAAGATTTGCACTCTGATCTAATTCTTTTCTTCGAAATTTTGTCTGATTGTGTAGAGTACTATAAGGAAGTTGATTGGTTCTGCTAAGCTTGAACAATGATTATTTGTGATAAGTGTACCCCAATCCCAAAGTCATTTTGTCCATATTGATAGAAATAGGAAAGTTGGTGCATCTACTTGGCATCTTAGATTTGGTCATGTATCTCAAAATGTAATGAAGCGTTTTTCCTTACAATTTCCTTGTATTTATGTTTGAAACAAAGATTCAAGTCTCTGTGATGTATGTCATTTGTCGAAATAGAATAGATTACCTTTCAATAATAGCAATACTCATTCTTTTAAGCCTTTTGAGATTCTTCACGCTGATATATAAGGTCCATATTCAGGCCTTCTATGTTTGGACATAGGTATTTTTAACCTTGGTTGATGATTATACACGATTTACTTGGATAGTGTTAATGAAAACAAAGGGAGACACCATACAACAACTTATTAGATTTATTTCCTTCATAGAAACTCAATTTTAAAAAAATTAAAATGCCTTAGAAGTGACAATGGGGTAGAATTTTTTATGCATGATTTCCTGGCTGATAAAGGAATCATTCATCAAAGAAGTTGCATTGAAATACCCCAACAGAATGATGTAGTAGAGAGAAAGCACCAACATATCCTCAACATAGCTAGAGCCCTCTATTTTCAGTCTAGTATACCTCCCAAATTGTGGAATTTTACTATAAACCAAGTTTCCATATTATAAATAGATTTCCTAGCCCTCTACTAAAAAATAAATGTCCATATTAATTCTTATTCCATGAAGTTCCTTCCCTATATCACCTAAAAAAATTTTGGCTACTTAAGCTTTGCTTATTCTATTCAGGCACATAGAACCAAATTTCAGCAAAGAGCAATGAAGTCTATTTTCTTGGGTATAGATAAGACACTAAGGGATATGTCTTGTATGATTTGGAATCTCGTGAATTTTTTATTTCCAGAGATGTTATTTTCTATGAAAGTTCCTTTCATTTGCAGACTGCCCAACACAAGTTGCAACCTATATCTACCAATTTTATGTCTATAGTCAAGCCTACATACACAGACAACCTTGACTCTCCCTTGTTAGAATATACGCTCATTTATGTCAATATTCTAGAGTCTAATAATGTTCCTCCGACTCTTGTTGGTCCTTCTATATCATTCACCCTTGAGTCTTCCATACACACTCCTCTTAAAAAATCTCTTAGAATTCGAAAACCCCTTCCATACACACTCATCTGTCTTCAATTTTGAGTTATTCTAAGTGATCTAATCCATACGAAAGTTTATGTTTGGCCATCACCATTGTGAAAGAACCTACCACTTATAAGCAAGCATCTTCTGATCCTTGTTGGGAAGAAGTTATGAATAAGCAATTGCAGACTCTAGAGTAGAGTAAAACATGGTCCTTAATGCCACTTCCTGGTGACAATATTGTTATAGGGTGTAAGCAAGTTTACAAGGTGAAATACCTTGCTGATGGATCCATAGAAAGGTAAAAGGCAAGGTTGGTAGCAAAGGGCTACACTCAAGTAGAAGGAGTATACTATTTTGATACTTTTTCCCCTGTAGTAAAAATAACAACTGTTAGGGTAGTATTTGCCCTTGTTTCTATCAATAACTAGTTTCTAGAACAGTTAGATGTGAATAACGCTTTCCTACATGGTGAGTTACATGAAGTGGTATATATGACTCCTCCTCATGGCCTTTCTTTAGCCAATCCTTCCTTGGTTTTTAAGCTCCACAAGTCCTTGAATGGTCTCAAACAAGCTAGCAGAGAATGACATACAACCTTGTCCACTAAGCTAGTGTCTATTGGCTTTATACACTTAGTTGTTGATCAAGATCTATTTACTAAGTCCAAACCTAATTCTTTCACATCAAGTTTGGTATATGTTGATGATATGGTATTAATAGGTAATGACCTTAAGGAGATACGACATGTAAATGATGTGTTGGATATGTCATTCAAAATCAAGGATCTTGACACCTTAAAGTATTTCCTAGGGCTAGAGATAGCAAGGTCCAAGTCTAGAATTAATTTGAATCAAAGGAAGTACACCTTGACTCTACTTGAGGATACTCGTTGTCTAGGTGCCAAGGCTGTTCAAACTCCTTTCGACCCTTCAGTCAAGCTTCAACTTGAGCAAGGTCAACCCTTTCCGGATGTGTTTTGTTATAGAAGATTGGTGGGTAAGTTGCTATATCTCACAATCTCAAGGCATGATATATCATATGATGTTCAACGACTCATATTGTACATGTCTAAACCCATGGATTCTCACTACAAGGCAGCCTTAAGGGTAGTGCACAACTTGAAAAAATTCCCCTACACAAGGCTTGTTTTTCTCTCCCAACTCTTCTCTCACCCTTAGTGCCTTCTATGACTCAGATTGGGCATGTTGTTTGGACACAAGGAAATCTCTCACTAGATTTTGTGTCTTTCTTGGTTCATCTCTCATATCTTGGAAAACCAAGAAACAAAATACAATGAATAGATCACCATCAGAGGCAGAATATAGAGCTTTAGGTAGTTTGGCTTGGTAAATTTAGTAGTTGCATTATCTTTTTTCTGATCTACAACTCTCTTGGCCTGCTCCTATATATGTGTATTGTGATAACAAGTCACCCATTTACTTTGCTCATGAAAGGACCAAGTATATATAAATTGATTTTCGTGTGGTAAGGAAAAAGATTTAGAAGGGTCTCATCAAGTTGCTACATATTCCCTCTTCAGCTCAATTGAGAGATGTTTTTACCAAGCCTTTGCACAAGAAGTCCTTTCAAAATTTCATTCTCAAGTTGGGTCTTTGTGACTTACATCGCCCAACTTGAGGGGTTGTTAAGGAAATAAGTTTCTGAATTTATTAATTGATTAGTTAGAAATTGGAAGTTTCCCTTTTAGGCTAGTAGTTATTCTATTTTTTCGGTTTTTGGTCTCGCTTTTTTGGGAAACTGGTTCATTGCATTCTTTCCTTTCTCTTCCTTTGTTGGTATAATAAGGGGTTCCCTTCTTCTTTGTATCTCAGAATTATTGAATATACATAAAACAGAAAGATGAATTTCCCTTTATCCTTTTTTGTTCATATTTTTCTTCTTATATTAAAGTTCAAGAGTAGACTTTGGAACATAAGATTCTTGTTCGACAACATAATGTCGCACAACACAGGTATAGCTACATGGACAAACCTCAAGCCTCCGTACTCTAGCAATGCACACTAATGTTGAGTTGCAAATTATTTTTTTGGTTTCTCACATGTATCATCACACTGAAAGTAATCCTGTCTGAGCCGGGAATATCCACATGTATATGAGGCTAACTCTCCTGACAGACATTTTTTCATCGATAAGACTCAAACTCGAAACTTTGCGTAAGAGAAATCAAACATGTACCACTTGAACCAACACTCGTTAGTGTTGAGTTGCAAATTAAAACTATACAAGTAGTTTCCACCACCTAGCATGTAACAATAATTAGTGTGGAGAGAAATTGTCAACAAATAACAGTAAAGATTAAACATTTATTCTCTCTTTGCTTTATATGTGCAATAAGAAAGAGAATAAAATTTGTGGAATTCATACCCAAAATCATTCTCAATGCAAATACAAACAAATTGGGAGAAGGGAAAGGAGAAATGCTCCACAATGACAAAAATATATCAAATCAACTTGTTTTCTTCATCACACAGCTAGCCAATAAATTTATTGACTTGTAGGAAAGAGTTGTGACATTTGCATTGCAATTTGCAAGTTCAAATGTTTTAGATTATGATATTTAATTTAGAATAAATTTGTTACGTTCAGAAGATATTTTATCCTCTATTTATATTATAATTCTTAATTTTTTTTAATTAGTAATAAACATTGTTTTATCTTCAATGTGAATATTTTTGTCATTCAAAAAATTACATATTTCTCTTTCTTTTATGTTTCTCTCATATCAAATAATACAAAAATTTATTCTATTTCTTACCCTTTTTTTTATACTTTTCTCCATTTTCTCATTTTCTACTCTTCAACTAGCAACAACAATAAGTTATGTTGCCTGCATAAGTCTTCTTGTTTTATTACTTTCAATAATTGTAATTTATAAAAGCCTATATATGGCATGTACGTGATAAGAAAATCAAGTGAATGAAAATATTGTCGTTGACAATCAAGGCTTATAAGTAGTAACTAAGAACAAGGAAAATTGTACATATTGTATACACCATTTGAGAATTCGCGATGCATTTAATTAGAGAGAGTATATAACAATATCTTGAGCGTGTAGTTTGAATGATTTCATAGGAGCAGTGAAATGTCATATTATACAGTAAAATTGAAGTGAATCATATTTGAGATGAAATAAAATCTTTTACCTATTGGACTATTTATTTAATTAAGAAAATTAAAAAAAATATGAACCCTTAATTATTTTTTTGAATACAACATTTTATAATCTTGGTCCAACACCAGAGAGGAATCCAACTTATTTGAGATTGCCCAACCTATATGACTGATTAGATAATTATCTAATTGGGATGGTGTCATGAATTTTTAAAAGAGAAGAATCTAATTAGCTACTGAACCTAAAAACAACACCACTATTATCATGAAATCAATGCATCAAGTCTTAACTTTTGAGGTGATAAATGGGTGTTGGATAGAGGAAAAGGATTTGGACATAGATAAGGATCTAACATTCTGTTACATGTCCAAAACTAATCTCAAACCTGTCTTAACATTTGATTTTATTTTAATTGATATAACATATTTTTATTAGTTCAATACATGATTTGGGATACATCAGTTTAGGATCACATATCATTGTCTATTAGACATGTTTAGAGTGGAGAAGAAGAGACTTTTTTTTGTACATAGAAAAGACTTTAAGTGAAAATGTGATAGAGTTTGATTTTTACAAAATCATAGGAATTAAAGTAGGTGTTTTAATTACGGTTCTATTAATTTGAAGTGATTCCTTATATATTTGATGGTTCAGATTATATTAAAACCGGCATTGCCCGCGGGCGGGCTATGCGGGCAGGGCATACATTTTTTGTCTATTAGCCCGTTTTGCCCACTAAGTTTGCGGACATTTTCATTGGGCATGCGGACGGCCATAAATATAATTTAAGAAAATTTTAAATAAGTTATGATGTAATGTGATTTTTATTCCCTAAAAAAAATTGTAATCTAATATATTTTGTTAAACTTTATATAAAATATCAAAAAAATTTGTTACCTTTTTATCTTCAACTACTTTATTTAATTTAATTTCATTTATTATATGAATTTTTTATTTTTTTTAATTATTCAACAATGACCGCAAGCCCGTTAGCCCGTTTTAACGGGTAGGGCAATGAATTTTGTCCGTTAAACAAATGCGGGTATGCCTGTGCCCGCTTAAATTTTATGGGCATTTGCGGGCGTGGGCAAAATGGGGCCGGGCGGCCCGTTTTGCCATCTCTAGTTCAGATCCAGCCTTTTTTGGAAAGAAATAAACATTAGTTTTTCTAAACATTTCACTTTGGCAATTATTGTTGGTACTTGGTGAACATTTTTTCCCTCTTTAAGTTTTGGATCTGTTTTCGAATTTTGAGGCTTAAAAGTAGTACCCATAAAATATGGAAATTCTTATATGAATGTTTTGTACGATTTTAGGGTTAATTTTAAGTTATGTAGTTTTCGAGATTTTCAACCGAAATGGTAATTGTAGCTAAGTTTTGCTCACTTTTTTAGGTTTTTCTGTTTTCAGTATCTTTATAATTTATGTAATTATACTCTGAATTTTAGTATATGACTGTTTAATGACGTTCTGTAAATTTTATCAGTTTAAACCAAAAACTAGCAAAAGCGAATAGAGATCATTTATTTCTAATAGTGTTTTATTTTATATCTCGGATCAATCATATAAATAAATAAATAATTAAAATAAAAAATAATATTCTAATTTGTTGGATATAGAAAATGGGATAGTAGTGGTAACATGTGATCATTATCATGCAAAATGAGAGTTGTTAACTTCCCTAGAGGAAACACTAATATATACACACTAATATATACATTCATTTCTTCATTTCTTTAGTTATTGATGAACGTTATACACGATATAAGAATGTCAACTATTCCAAAACATAATATTGAACCTTGATAAATAAAATATTTTAGATTTTTTCCATCTTCTAAAAAGAAAATCTAATAATATACTTTGTCAAGATTAAAGATTAATATTACATTTTGGAATAGTGTCACCCTAGGCCTAACCATGGGTTTGGGGTGCTTTCTTCACCCAAAAAGAATGAAAAACTAAAAATGGTTTATTATTTTAAAAATGTTGAAACATGGAAAACTAAAAGCTTTGCTTTAAAAAATGATAATTTTAAAAATCGAAGATAAATTACTTGCATTTTAGTGAAGTTGGCATTCATAGGAGGATTATTTATGATTGTGTCTTTTGTCCTTGCATAAGAGGATGAATTATCATGGGATGGAAAGTCTTGCATTGTTGATTTGTAGACAATTGATAAAGATTATTATTTCTACAACAATTTTGTAATCAAAAGTTGACAACTATTAATTGGAAAACGAAGTGAAAGAATGAATTCATAATTTCTCTTACTTGTTTTAAGGTATCATCTAAAAAAATAGTTGAGATATTCTATGTCATTTTCCTATGTCTAACTCATTATCACTATTAGGATTTTGACAAATATGTATCAAATAAATATTAATTTAATTTTTAAGTTAACAATAATATAAATGACAGTATTTGATTGGTTGAAAATAGAGAAACAAAATTATTTTAACATAGATAATTTATGTTCAAAAAAATGAATGAATTATTAATTAAAAATTTAATAATTAAGACAGACCACATAAAAATTGAGAACACCCCACCACCACCATCAAATATCCCAAAAACAAAATCTACGAATTCTCCAAACAAAACAAAGTGTAGTAATCCCCTTCACAAAGTTGCCATAGCAAGATACACATAAACAAACAAAAACACAAATCCAACTAACATGCGATGTCATGGTTTCCTCATCATCACAACATCTGTTAAAGTTCGTGTACCTTCATACTCAAGCAAGCATGACTCTCTTCTTCTTCATTCTTTCTCTGGACCTTTTTGCTTCTGCTTAAACCATTGTTTCCTTCTTATTATTTTGTATTGGGCCATTGTGTTAGTTAAAGACCATACTCTAAGAATAGTAGTTTAGTTGTGGTTAGTATTTAACCACTTTCCTGTTTTAGCTTTGGTTCATTCGGTCATAATATTCTCTGAAGGCAAGTGAATGAAAGACTTTTTCTCTTCTTCTATTTCTTGCAAAGCATGCGTTTTTCGTTCTTGCAAGGATCAGTAAAGATCTCTTCTCTTGGACATTTCTCTTTCTGTTGTGCTCAAGAAGCTAAGATGGTATCAGAGCAATTCATGCTCTGATTCATCTTCAAGATCTTCTACTTCTTCTCCAAAAATTATCCTACCAAGAGTTCCTCTAGTTCCTTCCTTCGACTTCTTCATTCCTTCACATAAATGGTCAATCAATTAATTCTCGAGCAATATGTCAATCCATGCTTTCTTCACTCAACTGAAAACCCTGCCTTAATCCTGGTGACACCCCTACTGAATGAAACAAATTACCATTCATGGTCGAGAGCAATGAAACTGGCTTTAGATTCAAAGAACAAACTCAGTTTCATTGATGGCAGCCTTCCTCAACCCCTACCAGATGATTCTATGTATCATCCATGGAAAAGATGCAATATCATGATCTTGGCATGGATACAACACTCAGTAGAAGAATTAATAGTGAAATCAATCCTCTGGATGAACTCAACCGTTGAAGTATGGAAGGACCTTCAAGAAAGGTTCTATCAAGGAGACGTGTTTCGAATTGAAGAAATTCTTGAAGATTTATATCGCCTAAATCAAGGTAATCTTACTATATCATAATTTTATACTCAATTGAAAAGCATATGGGAAGAAATTGAAGAATTTACACCTATCCCTAATTGCAAATGTGCCACACCATGCACTTGTGGAGTGATTCAGTGTGTCAAAACCTATAAAGAGCAAACCAATGTAATGAGATTTCTCAAAGGGGTAAATGAGCAATATGCTCATGTAAGGTCACAAATTATGCTACTAGATCCCCTTCCTAACACCGGTAAAACCTTTTCCCTATTGATCCAACAAGAAAGACAATTTAACCTCCCCACATTAGAAGTTTAGACTAGAATTTTACACATTAACTCAAAACAAGAACCCTTGCCCAGGAATCCTAGCAACACTACACTCTCAACTCCAAGGGGAAGAGGGGGTTATACTTATAGAGGTAGAGGCAATAGGCAAAATGGACCAAATAGAAGTCAATGGAATAAATTTTGTACCTTTTGTGAAAGGACAAACCATACAATTGAAACTTGCTTTCTCAAACATGGGTACCCCCTGGCTACCAAAGCAATAAACCAAACAGAATGGTCAATCATACCACTGGTTTCCCTCTAGACAAAGAAGATATTACTGATCATGACTTCCCAGCACCTGGGACACCTCAAGCTAACACCAGAACATTCACTGAGGATGAGATGCAAGGCATACTTGATCTTCTGCAACAATCCAAAAATGGGGGCCATACCATCAACTCTGTAGTGAACACCACACTCCCCTATAATACAACAGTTTTTCCTAGTACATTAGGTAACATTAATTTCGCATGGTTATTGGACACAGGTGCTACAAATCACATATCTTCTAATATTGCAAATTTTCACACATACAAGTCCATAGCACCCTTGACCATTACCTTGCCAAATGGAGACTCAGTCTCTACATGCATTTCTGGCACAATTCATCTAAATGCTTCCCTCACCCTTATAATGTTCTTCTTGTTCCAGAATTTCATGTTAATCTCTTATCTGTTAACAAATTAATGCATGATTAACAATGTTACTTGCTTATTTCTAAAAAATAGTGCTTAATCTTGCAGAACCATACCAAGAAAGTGATTAGTTCAGCTAGGCCTCATAAAGGATTATTTCTGCTTGATCTTGATCACTCCAGAACTTCAATGTCAAACTCTACTTCTTCTGTTAACAATGCTTACAACGATTGTCTATGACACTTAAGATTAGGACATGTTCCCAATCATGTTTTGTTAAGTCTAAATAAACATTCCTTTCATTCAAGCTAAGCATAATTCTATTCCTTGTGATATTTGCCACATGTCTAAACAACACAAATTGCCTTTTTCTCATAGTACATCTACTACAACAAAACCTTTTGAAATATTGCATGCCGATATTTGGGGACCATATGTTGTCCCTACTTTGTCTGGTCATAAATACTTTGTAACTCTTGTATATGATCATAGAAGATTCACTTGGGCCTTATTGTTAAAAACTAAGGCTGAGGCCAGACCTCACCTCATTAACTTCATAACCTACATTGAAACTCAATTTGACAACAAACCGAAATGCCTTAGAAGTGATAATGGTGTTGAGTTCTTGATGCATGATTACCTTGCCTCTAAGAGAATCATACATCAAAGAAGTTGTGTTAAGACTCCCCAACAAAATGGGGTAGTTGAACGAAAACATCAACACATCCTTAATGTTGCAAGAGCCCTTTATTTTCAATGCAATTTACCTCCAAAACTGTGGAGTTTTGCTATCCAACACTCTATCCACCTCATTAATAGGACACATACCCCTCTACTGCAACAAAGAAGTCCATATCAGTGTCTATACCATACCTTGCCAACCTTAGATACCTTAAAAGTTTTTGGTTGCCTAACATATACCACAACCCTGCAATCCCATAGAACCAATTTCCAACTGAGGGCTATTAAATCAGTCTTCCTTAACTTCCAAGAAGGCACCAAAGGCTACATTTTATATGACCTCCAATCCTATTCTATTTTCATCTCTAGGAACACTAAATTCTATGAAGACCAATTCCTTTTTCAATAATTACAGGACACAACCTCTCATACCATATGCCAACCAAACCAGATACATAACCCACATCTTGATACCAATGACATACCTCTCACACCCCATCATTTCTCCACAACTCCAACCATAATCCCTCCTATTTACAATACCCCTCCTAATCCCATAAGACAATCTAGTAGGATCAAAAAACCTCCTTCTCACCTCCAAGATTACCATTGCTATCTCATCAACTCTCCTTCAATCCATAACTCCTCTACAACAGGTATTCCCTATCCCTTAAGCTCTTATATCAACTATACTAATTGTTCTCCTTCTTACAGGAACTTCTACCTCACCGTCATTGCAAATGCTGAACCATCTTCTTACAAGCAAGCTTCCACCATTCCATGCTAGCAGGAAGCAATGCAGAAGGAATTAGCAGCTCTACAACTTAATCAAACTTGGTCCCTAGTCCCTCTACCACCTGATAAATCCAATGTTGGCTGCAAATGGGTCTATAAAATAAAGTATATTGCAGATGGGACCCTGGATAGATACAAAGCTAGGCTGGTGGAAAAAAGGTTCACACAATTGGAAGGTGTAGACTATTTTGATACCTTCTCACCCATGGTCAAAATCACTACCATCAGAGTCATCATAGCTCTAGCTGCTGCAAAATCTTAGTTCTTGGAGCAGTTGGACATCAACAACACCTTCTTCCATGGTGATCTTCATGAGAATGTGTATATACAACCTCCCCCTGGGCTTCTTCCTACTAAGTCACCTCTGGTTTGCAAGCTTCATAAGTCCTTATATGGACTAAAGTAGGCCAGTCGTGAGTGGGACACAACCCTATCTACAAAACTCATCTCCCTGGGCTACCACCATTCCTCTATTGATTAGGCTCTCTTCACTAAGTCATCATCCAACTCCTTCACAGCAATCTTGGTTTATGTAAACGATCTTGTTCTTACTAGCAACAACATTTCAGAAATCAAATCTATAAAAACAGTCTTGGATAATGCATACAAAATCAAGGACCTTGGTCACTTGAGATACTTCTTGGGTCTTGAAATTGCAAGATCTCCTCAAGGTATACACTTAAATCAACGACAATACACTTTATCTTTGCTAGAAGACTCTGGAACCTTGGCTGCCAAGCCTGCTTCCACACCCTTTAACCCTGCTCTCAAACTTCAAATTCACCAAGGCTTTCCCCTTCAAGACCCCTCTTCTTATTGCAGACTTATTGGCAGATTAATATACCTTACAATCTCAAGGCTTGACATCTCCTATGTTGTGCAACAATTGAGCCTATCCATGTCACAACCTCACACCATCCACTAAAAAGCTGCCTTACGGGTTTTACACTACTTAAAGTCTTCTCCATCTCAAGGTTTATTCTTCTCCTCTTCCACCATATTCAAAATCACTGCCTTTTCCGATTCAGACTGGGCTTGTTGCCTCGACACCCGAAAATCCATAACTGGATTCTGCATTTTTTGGGCTCTTCCCTTATCTCATGGAAGACAAAGAAACAAAACATCGTGAGTCGGTCCTCATTGGAAGCAGAATATCGAGCTTTGGGAACTTTGGCCTGTGAAATTCGGTGGTTACACTATCTCTTCAATGACCTTCATCTTCCACCATCAACTTCTACCTCTGTTTACTGTGATAATCGATCCGCCATTAACTTAGCTCACAATCTAGTGTTCCACGAACAGACTAAACATATTAAAATCGACTGCCACATCGTTCGTGATAAAATTCAGAAAGGAATTATTCATTTGCTTCCCATTCCATCGTCTGACCAGCTTGCTGATGCCTTCACAAAACATCTTCCACCTTAGTCTTTCAAAGTCTTCATTTTCAAGTTGGAACTCTCTGATCTGCACCGTCCAACTTGAGGGGAGGTGTTAAAGTTCGTGTACCTTCATACTCAAGCAAGCATGGCTCTCTTCTTCTTCATTCTTTCTCTGGGCCTTTTTGCTTCTGCTTAAGCCCATTGTTTCCTTATTTTGTTTTTCCCTTGTTATTTTGTATTGGGCCACTGTGTTAGTTAAAGTCCATACTCTAAGAATAGTAGTTTAGTTGTGGTTGGTATTTAACCACTTTCCTGTTTTAGCTTTGGTTCATTCGGTCATAATATTCTCTAAAGGCAAGTGAATGAAAGACTTTTTCTCTTCTTCTATTTCTTGCAAAGCATGCGTTTGTCTTTCTAGCAAGGATCAGGAAAAATCTCTTCTCTTGGACATTTCTCTTTCCGCTGCACTCAAGAAGCTAAGAATATCCACGACAAGACCATCACAAGAACATTAATCATAGGAACTCACGCAATTCCACCAAGGTGTTCCATCTTAACCTCTACCAATGGACAAGACACAATCATGGTATGTGATGGTATTCAAAGTTGATGAATCTGTTGCATAGGTGTAGTGGTTCAGGCATTAGAGGTGTGTCATGGGGTTGGGATTAGGATTTTTTTTGTAATACCAAGGTCTCCTCACCTTTTTGAGTAAGAAACTAATCCATCTTTGGGTGTGTGACTACTTCTCCTAACAAGTGTTTCTTATAGGAATCGAACATTTGACCTTTTGATCATCCTAGAAGTCTAACAGTGCCTTACGTTACTAGACTAACATGTTGTTCGTAGGATTAGGATTTGAGGAGATTGATAAAATTGGGTTCTCATTTAGTGGAGAATGATACTTCAATTTTAAGGGGACTTGACTTAAAAGAAAAGTCAATACACTTTATTGAAATAAATTTATGATACGATTGTGTCATATTTTTTAAATAATAATAATAAGCTAGTAACTTCAACGTGATGTTTCTTATAAGGGGTGATCAACAATGCCATGTGAAGAACGCTAATGAATCTCTTGCTTGAGCCTACTTTGGAGATTAATGACATATGGTCATCATGTTTCCAAATCAAGTCATTGTCCAATAAAACCAAAGGCAAATGTTGATTTTTGCATCATTTATAAAGACACATAGTGTCGTGTTGCAAAACATGTTGTATTTTAAACCTACATTGTATGAGATAAGAGTTTAGATATCCCATGACACTCATCTCGATTTCTCTTATTTATTTGTTGGTCAAATTATATCAACATTGTTCTTTTGCGAAGGAACGGTGTGGTCAGACTCAAGGTCCGAGTAAGAGGTTTTTTGGTTTTGGATGGAAGTAAATTGGGACTCGTCGGTGCAGGTACCTGAAAAAATTCTACAACGATCAAGTGAGTAAGACTGAAGAGGTAATACCCGAGAGCAATAAATGATATGTGTGAAGTAAGTAGAATATAATAATGACAAGTGATGAGTTCTAAGTGATACTTCATGTTGGAAGAGGCTCCTATTTATAGTGGTTGAGTTGGATGATGTGGGCTTGAGGGTACCATTGTGTCAGGCGGCTTTGTTAGGACCGTACTTTGTGCATAGTTGACTTATAGCTTGTGGCAGGTCTAGCATCTATATTGCAGTCTCTCCTTGTCATGTTGGCAATGGGTAGGTGGGATTACAGGTGGCATGGTAGTGTATTGTAGACGACATGTTAGACGAGGAGTGGTTCTAACTCCGATCTGGGATGTTTGGTGTAAGGAGAACGACTTCGATCAGGTCCTTTGATTGATTATGCCTGGTCTTTGCTCGACTAAATGGGAGACCATCCTGGGCAGTTAGGCCGACCGGATAACTGAGATGGGACAGTTGTCCCTAGTCTAGTAGTATGTTCGGCATGCGAGCATGCTAGTAGACTCTAGGTGCATCATTAGAGTGTCGTTAGCCTTCTGAGTTGTGTGACATGTAGCTCATCATCATAATGGTCTTTGGTTATTAGACTATTTTGCAGCACATAGTACTTGAGGGTGGCTCATCGGTTCATCTTTTGCCAATTTTTTGTCTTGGTTCCTAGGTCGTTGTTGTATCACACTTCAGTACCTTTTGAACGGGTAGGATGGGTTTTGAACTGGGTCATGAAGGGTGGCCTTGGCCCTATTTTCTCTATAAATAGGGAAGGTCATTTCTTCATTTTTCTTCACTCTGCTTTTTGAATTCTTTTGATGTCGAACTTACTCTACTACCAATCAACTTCATCTTCCTTCAATCATTTCTAATCTTATTCTTAGGTAACTTATCTCTTACCTACCTTAGGAAGTGTGGAGGTTTTGTCTAAACCTCCACCTATATTCATTATCCCTTCCTAATGATGTCGGTGTTTGAGGTCGTTCGTTGAGAGAAAGTCGGGTGATCTCCTGGTTCGAACCTCGGCAGCCGGTCGGAGAGAAAGCATAATGGCATGGGGGAAATGGTTGATTAACCGAGCAAT
The DNA here is from genome assembly GCF_001865875.1 of Lupinus angustifolius. Classification (NCBI taxonomy): domain Eukaryota; kingdom Viridiplantae; phylum Streptophyta; class Magnoliopsida; order Fabales; family Fabaceae; genus Lupinus; species Lupinus angustifolius. Next base: position 14,853,480 of record NC_032012.1, read on the forward strand.
GACGCTCATGAAGCGATTGTCAGTCATGAGTAGTGATTCTAGTTTGGGTTCTAATATTTCGTCATGTCGCAGGTTCTTTATGGCGAGAACATACGCGACAAAAGCTAATCAGGTGGTCATTCCCCCTAGCTTGGATTGGCCCATTGGTCGATATTGGTGGGTGGACCGGGAAATCTTAGGGTTGAGTAGTTACCTTCTAGTCAAGGATCAGTCTAAAAAGAATATGCTAGAGGGTCAGGCCAACGATGTCGTCCTGAAGTCTCCTCAGGCCAAGGAGAGGGTCTACCAAGACCTCCAGGCTGAGGTGGGTATCGACTATGGACTTTACTTATACGAAATTTGTTCGTGCAAGCTCATATTATGTCTTCCTTTCAATAAGAGGGGTGCGGCTATTTTGGGCCATCTTTAGGTTGCTCCTTCCTAACTTCATCTGAATGTGTGGGGCTTCATCTGGACAATCGCCATTTGGTGCAGAGTCAACGTGCATCCCTGCTAGGTTAATCTTTTCTTCTGGATGTTCCGAGTCACCAATAGTACGAACTCGGATGAAGAGAAAGAAGGTCACCATGGGTGGATGTGCCTTTAGTCATGGAACAAGCGAGTCTTGTTCACCCCCTTTGACCAGTCAGTGAAAAACTAGAAGAGAGGGTTTTTCGGGTGGGGATCAAAGGGGTGATCAACCATCCATAGGATTACAGATCGAATGGCAGAAGGCGGTTCCCCTTTCCATGGAATGGGGAGTTCCACCAGAAACCTGTGAAAAGGATTCTGACAGGCAACGGGAATTTGAAAGGTCGAGAAAGAGAGACATTATAGGACATATTGCACTAGCTGGAAGAGGGTGCGACTATTCCATGCTCGACCCTACAGAAAGGGGATGCGGCCTTTGAGCAGCGTATAGGTACGTTGATGGGGTTATCTGTCAATGCTTTGGCAATTATCTATTGTTTACTAATCTCTGTTTTAGTTTTCAGCTGAGATGAGCATCAATCTTGACAAGACCCGTATGTTGGTCAAGACCCATGTGAGGGGGCGAGATGTGGCATCAGCGAGCAAGAATGCTCAGATCTCTTCTCCTTCAAGGACCTCTTCCGGTCACAAGTCAGAGTCCCCTTCGACCCAAAAAATAAGTGAGGGTACTCGGCATATCCTCGTCTCTCCGCAAGTCCAACTGATGGTCGATTTGACCCGAACGTCTACACCTGACCCTTTTTCCAAGCAGGGGGGCTTCGCTAGTGCTAAGGTGCAGCTTGTTAGGCTTGCTGGGCAGAAGCCTACTACCAATGGGAAGGAATCGGCTACCCGACCTTCTCTAGAGTTGGAGTTGAACCTCTTAAATCCTAGTGTGAGAGATCTTTTGAACATGATCTCTATGCGCGACTTGTTGAAGTAGTTGCGATTGTCTTATCTTCTATCGCCGTCAATGGCCAAATATTTTGAAGAGGATGGGTCATCTCAACCCGAGTGGAGAGTGATGTTCTGACCATGCTCCAAGAGGAGCATTCTGCCGACTTACATAAGTTGAAAGAGGCTCATGGTGCAGAGTTGAAGAATTTAGAAGCTTAGGACTTGGTGGCCAGCGAGCAATTGTCGGTGATGTCTTATCGACAAAAGTGTGCTCATCAGATGGCCATGGAGAACCATGAGAAGCTCACCAAGATGAGTACTCGATTTGAGGAGACTAAGAAGGAGGCCCAATGTCTGAGGGAAAAGCTGGAGGATTAGGAGGAACGCAAGCAGGCCACCCGAAGGGAAGTTGACCACCTCACAAGGGAGATGACTGCTTCGCAGACTCGGGTGGAGGTGTTTGAAGGGGAGAGGGATGTCCTTGCCCAGTAGAAGGTTGACCATACTACTGAGCTGGAAGAGATGGTCGACTTGGCAAATGAAGCAGCCTAACTGTCATGGGAGAATGTTGTGAGCCAAGTTCGCCTGGCACACCTTGACGAGGACTTCTACTAGATGAACATTCGGGCCCTCGTCGTTGATGAGGAGTTGGTGTTAGAGGAACCGGGTTTCATTGTTAAGCTATCGGTTCCGGATAAGGGGTAGCTTTACTTATTCCTTTTGTAAAATTTGTATTTGGTTATGCTTTAAATGAAGCCTTTATTTAATTGCTCGTCTCTCTTTAATATTCCTACTAAGTATTTTTATGAGTAATTGTGATGACTAAATTTTGAATCTTGATGAACTTCCCTTAATTGGTAATAATCTAGCCAGTCAATTCCTATTATTAGAAGTAACGTTAAGCACCTAAAATGATTCAAACGACATCACTCTCTCGATCTTAAGTTATCCCTTTGGCCATGATTATATTTCGAATTTATCAACCAAAGGCCAAAGATATTGTTGGTCGAATTGAAACCTTTGTAACTGAAGTCTCCAATAGTGGTAATCAGACGATGAGTATTTCGAATTTGTGTGCCATCTTGGCCTTATGTAACATGTCCCTTTGAGAAGGGCTAACCCGACAGTTGAATAAGATGAATTTTATTGGAAAATCAATAACGCAAGTAACTGATTCTTGAGTAAGGTAGTCTTGGTCGGGGGTAACACAAAAAAGTCGAATATACCAAAACAACTTCGAATGGGAGAAGTAATAATGCTGAACATGATCGGAAATAGGAGTAATAGAAATTATTTTCTGAGTCTGAACAAGGTAATGTTAACCGAAAGGATTGATAATAGATATAACCGAAATCGGAGGTACCTGGAAATGTTCTCCGATGATCAAATCTGTAAGAATGAAGAAGTAATATTTGGGAGCAATAAATGACATGTGTGAAGTAAGTAAAATATAATAATGACAAGCGATTAGTTCTAAGTGATATTTCATGTTGGAGGAGGGGCCTAGGAATGCCAATGGGGCGGAACGGGATCAGTTATGTACTCACCCAAACCCGAACCCATAAATCAAAACCCGATCCCAAACTCAATGGTGTTAAAAAAATATTAGCATCCTCGAACTCATCGGATTTCGAGTAACTCAAACCTGAAGGAAAACCCGAAAGTAATGGGATTTCTTCTACATATGACATGTATCATGACACTACCCTTCATATAGAAGCAATGAGATTTCTTCTACCTTCTTTTTTTCCTTTTTCTTTTCCTCACTTTTACAATACTGCCTCAAATGTTCACTTAAGAAAAATGTCTTGTAAATGTATATATCCACGACATACTATTACTATTGTGTGCGTGTAATCTCAAGTTAGACAAGTGCCTTATTTCCAATGACAGACGGCATGGGACTGTAGCCATAATATATATGGCTAATTGTGTAATTTTAAATATAAGTATCGGGTTTGGGGCGGGTTCGGAGTAGGATATTAGTTGTATCAATCCCGAACCCGAAAATTAAACTCAGGTAAAACCCGAATCCAGAAATTAAACTCAGGTAAAACTTGAACCTAGTCAAATCGGTTTTTCCCTGTTAAATTCGGGTTGGGTTCAGACGGGTACCCACGGGTTCGATTTTTATTGCCATCCCAACAGAGTCCTATTTATAGTGGTTGAGTTGGATGACATGGCTCTATAGGGTACCATTGGCATGGCCGACAATCCTGGTTTGTTGGGGGCTGTTTTTCCTACATCAGGCGGCTTTGGCAGGACTATACTCTATGCATAGTTGACTTATAGCTTATGGCAAGTATGACAGTTGTATTATAGTCTGTCGGTGTCGTGTTGGCAGGGGGTAGATGGGATTGTAGGTGACATGGCATTGCATTGATGGGGGCGTATCAGACGATGAGTGATTTTAACTCTGAACTGGGATGTCTGGTGTAAGGGGAGCGACTTCGACCAGGTCCTTTGGTTGATTATGTTTGGTCTTTGCTCAGCTAAATGAGAGACTATTCTGAACAGTTAGGCCGACCGAATAAACAGGATGGAACAATCATAATTAGTGTATAAATAAAATAAGAGCTCAACTTGAAATGAACAAAATGTGAAGTCATTTCAGGTAAGGTTGGCAAAAAAATTGGATTCAAGTCCTCAAAATGTTTTGATAATAAATAATACTTTATATTTTCCCATCATAATTTATTTTGGGCACAATTTTTTATTCATCTTTTGACATGTAATTTTTTAAATAATTAATTCTATTTTATAAATTCTAAACCCTCATTTACTGTAGTTAATATTCCTTCTCCAATATCCTTAATTTCAAGAAAGAAAAAATGAAACATACTTGGATAGCTAGATTGAAACCAATATCCATAAGACTAATTTTGGGTCGGGTAGCTTATAAGATATGATTGATCATCTATTACATATAAGGAAAGGATTTTGATAAGGAGGTAGAAAGTTATATAATATTATGATTTGAATTGAGGTATTCATTGTTGGAGGATGTTTAGATTGATAGAAAATTATTCAATCTAGAATTTACTTAGTTTTATTTTATCTGAATTTATTTATAATTTATGTTTATCTTTTTAGTTATTATTTGGATCATTATTATCTTATCATTTGTAATAGTTTTTGTTTATATAATAAATTACTTGGACTAACTCATATATGAGTTTGACAATTCTTTACTATTATAAATTTCTACTTGGTATCATAGCAATTTCATCATCTGTGTGTTGGAAATTTTCCATGAATAATCCTTAGATCTAAATACGGAAAACCTAATGATCAGGGCTTTGTTCCTATAACACAATGTTTATGTCCATACATAAACCCAAATGGAACAACCTGATACAGACCGAAGAAACCTCAATTGATTTCATAGTGAAGAAGAAGAGCATACCTTGATTAGCCATTTGGTATTTCGAAGGTATGTGGGTGTGATGATCTTCCAGATGTTAGAGCCTCATGGTTTTCCTTTTGCTTCTCTAGAGAGGAATCTTAAAGCCAAAGGGAGTATATGAACTTGATGGAGAGAGTGATTGATTTCCTGATGGTATGTTATCCCACCTTAGTATTCACCTCATGGATAATGTTAACCTTTTAATCCACTTATTCTCATCAGCCACTCAACCAAACCTGTTGCTCTACAAATGGGGACCATAACCCATAAAAGTAACTGAAGCGGTTACTGCTTAAGTTGCAATAACTCTGATTCAGTCCCTTCATCAAATCAGAAATTGCTTGAAGGTATCTACACTTATAATATTTCATGACACATATGCCCTTAGCCACCAAATTAATTACTGAAGATCATTTTATATTTTGGGTAATTAAATAATGGCCATAACACAATTATAGAATTATATTTGTGACCCATAAATTGTCATAAATTCTAACAGTCTCCCACTAGTCACACATATGATTCTTCGTACGTGTTAT
>NC_032012.1:14858871-14859779 GCF_001865875.1 Lupinus angustifolius
CTTTCTAACTCCCACTAAACCAAAATATCCTCACACTGTAGAACACCCATGTGAGCAGCATGCTCATGAAAGACCTTGGGTGTGATAGCTTTTGTAAGAGGATCCGCAATCATGGAGTTAGTGCCTAAGTGTTCTATGGAAAGATGTCCACTTTGTAATTTCTCCTTAACAATTAGGAACTTAATGTCGATGTGTTTCGACTTTGCTGAACTCCTATTGTTGTTGGAGAACAATACGGTTGACCTATTGTCATAATATAACTTTAATGGTCTTTCAATTCTATCCATAATTCACAACCAGTGACAAATTTTCTTAGCCATGATGACCGATGTGATGCCTCGTAACATGCTATATATTCAGCTGCCATGGTGGATGAAGCCACAAGAGTTTGCTTGGCAGAGCGCCAAGAAATTGCACCACTAGCCAACAGATAAACATAGCCCGAAGTATATCGTCTACTATCCTGGCATCCCACAAAATCGGAGTCAGAATACCCAATGATCTCTAATTGGTTTGATCTCCTATATGTGAGCATATAACCTTTGTTCCCTTTAAGTACCTCATGACTCTTTTGGCTGCTTTCCAATGATCCATTCCTGGATTACTCATATATCTGCCTAAAACCCCAACTATGAATGCTATATCCGGACGCATACAAACTTGAGAATACATAAGACTCCCTACAGCTGATGCATAAGGGATCTTTTGCATTTCCTGAATTTCCAGATTTCCTTCAGGGCATTGATTAAGACTAAATTTGTCTCCCTTAGCAACTGGAGTATCCATTACTTTACAGTCCTGCATGCCATACCTTTTGAGCACCTTTTCTATATAGCTCTTTTGTGATAATCCAAGAATACCCCGAGATCTGTCTCGGTGTATCTGGATTCCTAATACAAATGAAGCTT
>NC_032012.1:14859879-14861525 GCF_001865875.1 Lupinus angustifolius
TCTTTCATTGCTTCAATCCACTTTTCCGAATTGGAACTTTGGATGGCTTCACGAACGTTTAATGGATCATTATCCATTAAGCCATCACCCTCAGGTTCTAGGAGAAAGCAAATGTAATCATCTGGAATTGCACTTCTCCTTTCTCTAGTAGATCTACGCAAAGTTATTGGCTCTTGCAACTCTTGTCCATGTTCTTGAGGGTTTTGAGATTGTCCTTCATGAATTACCAACTCATCTTGAGGAGGGAAAGTATCATCATCTATTTTGTGAAGAGGTTCCAAAATTGCTTCATCAAAAGCAACCATATGAATCGCATGAGGAATTGATACGGATTCTTCCTCTAAGATAAAGTTTCTAACCTTATCTTCCCCTTGAAACTCAATATCCTCAAAGAACATGGTTGTACCCGTCTCAAATATGGATTTTAAATTTGGGTCATAAAATTTATAGCTCCTTGATTTTTCAAAGTAACCAATAAAGTAACTGCTCACTGTACGGGAGTCCAATTTCTTTTCATGAGGCCTATAAGGCCTTGCCTCAGCTGGACATCCCCACACATGAAAATGCTTTAGACTAGGCTTTCGTCCAGTTTAATGCTCATATGGTGTTTTTGTAACGCCCCGAAAAATACTTCTAAAAAACATTGCGGAAAATGGGTAAATTTTTAGAGTGACTCTGGTAAGGTAGAGTGACAAATCATACTTCTCACCATATCCTTAAGAGTCCGGTTTCGTCTTTCAGACACACCATTCATGTTAGGCGATCCTGGCATGATGTATTGTGGGACTATCATATCTACCGTAGTATTCACCACCACGGTCAGATTTGACGCATTTAATCCTTTTGCTGAGTTGATTTTCAACTTCAACCTTAAAAGTTTTGAACACGTCCAATGATTGGGACTTTTCATGAATTAAAAAAATGCATGCATAACGAGAATAATTGTCTATGAATGATATGAAGTATTATTGACCATTCTAGGAAGTCATAGGGAATGGCCCACAAATATCTGTATGTATCAATTCTAAGACGTTTGAAGCTCTATATGCACCAGATTTTGATTGTTTGGTCTATTTTCCTTTTATGCATTTAACACAAACATTAAGGTTTGTGAAGTCAATGGAATCCAAAATCCCATCTGACACAAGATGCTCAATTCTCTTTTGAGAAATGTGACCTAGGCGCTTGTTCCATAATGCACCTGAATTATTATTTTCAAGTTTACGCTTAGTACCACGTGATTCCACATTTAGGGTTTCGCTATAATCAGCTATAGTATTTATCCAGCATATAAATATTGTCATTTAACATAAGTGAATCAGTTCCAATAACATTTGAATTTAAAGACAATTCAACCGAATTGTTTCCAAATGAACAACAATATCCAAATAAGAAACAGAAATTAAATTTCGTCTAAATGACGGTACAACAAAAGTGTCTTTCAAATCCAAATAAAAACCAGTACATAATAACAACCTAAAATGCCCTATAGCTTCCACTTCTACCGATTTCCCATCGCCAACATATATGTATCTTTCAACATGATTAGGCTTTCGGTAGCTCAGGCAACCCTGCATTGAAACACTGATGTTAGAAGTTGAACCGGAGTCTAACCACCAGGTGTTTCCAGGTACTGAAGTTAAATT
>NC_032012.1:14861625-14868267 GCF_001865875.1 Lupinus angustifolius
TAAAAGACGGTACAACAAAAGTGTCTTTCAAATCCAAATAGAAACCAGTACATAATAACAACCTAAAATGCCCTATAGCTTCCACTTCTACCGATTTTACCATCGCCAACGTAGATGTATCTTTCAACATAATTAGGCTTTCGGTAGCTCAGGCAACCCCGCATTGAAACACTGATGTTAGAAGTTGAACAGGAGTCTAACCACCAGGTGTTTCCAGGTACAGAAGTTAAATTGACCTCAGAACAAACCAAAGTAAGAAATGTATCTTTCTTAGCACGCCAGGCGTGATGCTTTACACATTTCTTTTTTTGATGTCCAGTTCCTTTGCAAAAGTAATAGACATCAGCCTGCTTCTGCTTCTTTTACACTAGACCCTTAGCAGCTTCATTCTTAGGCTCTGAAGTGTTTTTCCTTTTGCCCTTGTCCTTAGATGTAGTAACATAATGGGTACTTTCAGTCCTTTCTCGCTTCAGTTTTTCCTCTTCTTGCACATAAAATGAAATGAGCTCATTCAGAGTCCATTTCTCCCAGTTATAAGAAATCTTAAACTGACTGAATTGTGCAGGAAGGGAAAGTAAGACCAAATGTATGAGTAAGTCTTCTGACACCTCAAGCTTAAGGGCCTTAAGTTTTGAAGCAATATTGGATATTCCCATAATTTATTCCCTTATGTTTCCCTTGCCTTGATACCTCATGGAAATCAAGTTCTGTAACAGAGTACTTGTTTCCGCCTTATCGCTCTTTGCAAAGCATTTTTTTCAATCTCAACAAGGAAAGCTTTGGCACTGTTTATCTCATCTGAGATAGTACCCCTAAAGACCTATGGAATGTCGCGCTTAATAATCATTAGACTCATGCGATTAGAGCGATCCCACTTCTCATAATCCTTCCTCTCTTCAGAGGCACTGAATTCCGAAGGGAAGGGGGTTGCTCTACCCTTAATGCATAGTCTAGATCCATGCAGCCAAGAACAATTTCCATGTTCTCTTTCCAGTCCTTAAAATTCTCTCCATTAAGGATCGGAACCGAATTTAAATTTGCAGATATAGAAGCAATTGATGTAGCTGAACGGAACAAAAGACAAAAAAATATTAAAATATGCTCACAACTTAAGATTATCAATGTGCTTTTAAATAGTGGTATATCCAAATCAAGATACCTAGTGCACCATTAATATCAAGTCTTTGGACAGTAATATTAACTACAAGTGGTACTCTTGTTGTAATGATCAAATATTTATAATAAGGTATGTGAACTGAAGAATCCCTCTTTGGATTGATTCATAAGTCACATGTATAAAAAAATTAGAATTATAACATGTTTATCATCACAGGTGTGTATGATCTTCGGCCAAATATCAACTTTTATTTGGGCCAATTAATACTCGCATGAATAATCATACACACTTACATCTAATATTCCTCATGAGTTATATCCATGAAAGAGGTCACTTTGGCGACATTTCACTTCAATTGGCTCACTTGAACTAACAGACAACTTAATGGATAACCAAATAACAATCAAAGTTAGTGCACAGAGATACCAAAGCCCCATAAATCTTATTGTACTCTCACTTGGGCGAGGTACTCTCGCTTAGGCGAGGTACTCTTGCTTGGGCTCAATAGAAGACAATGCTTCTGTTCAGTTCTTGCTTGAGCGAGGAAATTTCGCTTGGGCGAGCGTACTCTCGCTTGAGCGCAATAGAAGTCAATGCTTCTGTTTAGCTCTCGCTTGGGTGAGGCAATCTCGCTTAAGCGCAATAGAAGTCAATGCTTCTGTTAGCTCTCGCTTGGGTGAGGCACTTTCGCTTGGGCGAAATAGAAGCCAATGCTTCTGTTTAGCTCTCGCTTGGGCGAGAGCACTGTGACAGAACACGAACATGGCGGTTTCTGCATCGTTCTTCTCCAAAACATTACCCCAAAATCAAGAAAAAACACCAGAAAAGACATTGATTCATTTACGAATCTTTGTATATGCACAAGGAAAACAATCAATTTCTATCCTAATCGATCCATGGCATAAAAAAACACCAAAACCCTAAATCAATCCAGATTTTGGGGAATAAAAAAGGAACCTAATTTCACACATGAATCAAATTAGGATGGCTCTGATACCAATTGTTGGAAATTTTCCGTGAATAATTCTTAGATCTAAATGTGGAAAACCTAATGATTAGGACTTTGTTCCTATAACACAATGTTTATGCCCATACATAACCCCAAATGGAACAACCCTGATCCAAACCGAAGAAACCCCAATTGATTTCATAGTGAAGAAGAAGAGCATACCTTGATTAGCCATTTGGTATTTCGAAGGTATATGGGTGTGATGATCTTCTAGATGTTAGAGCCTGATGGTTTTCCTTTTGCTTCTCTATAGGGGAATCCGAAAGCCAAAGGGAGTGTATGAACTTGATGGAGAGAGTGATTGATTTCCTGATGGTATGTTATCCCACCGTAGTATTCACCTCATGTATAATGTTAACCTTTTAATCCACTTATTCTCATCAGCCACTCAACCAAACCTGTTGTTCTACAAATGGGGACCATAACCCATAAAAGTAACCGAAGCGATTACTTCTTAAGTTGCAATAATTCTGATTCAGTCCCTTCATCAAATCAGAAATTGCCTGAAGGTATCTACACTTATAATATTTCATGACACATATGCCCTTAGCCACCAAATTAATTACTGAAGATCATTTTATATTTTTTCTAATTAAATAATGGCCATAACACAATTATAGAATTATATTTGTGACCCATAAATTGTTAGAAATTCTAACACTGTGACTTATTCGGTCATTATTCGCTTTGAGATGCCAAAAATTTGGAACTCTGAATAGTCATCTTCCTTTGTTTTGTCACCTTATCATTAGTATTCTTAAAATTCGTCCAAATAAACAAATACCAACCCCTCCTAGTGATAATCATTTCGTTGATATATGATAGATGCCAAAATTACCTTAATTCATAAGGATAATTTAACACCTTTTGATTTTAGTATTTACTTTATGTGATCATAATTGGAATCTTGATGATAAATTATATTAAACTTACTATTTGAGTTTCCATTAAGTTTGAGGACTGGAAATGGACCAAAATGACACAAGCATGCAAAAGCCACAAACTAGTTGATATGCGCTCAGCACATGAGGCACTCCAAGAGCGAAAGAAGGCAAAAATATAGAATGACTTCTAAACTCAAAAATACAAAAAGAGATCCATAATGTAAAAATATAAAATGACTCCTAAACTCAATACCTAGGGCGTTAGGAACTGATTTTGATTCATCTCTTAGGATGATTTCTTTTCTTCTTAGTTGTTAGTTTATGAAGTTGGAATGATGATGTAAATGTTAAGAAGCAGGAAGATTGAATAAATTTCTTGTATGTTCATGGATAAGCCGATACTTCTATATGAACTACAAGTTTTGAATTTTTCTTGTATCGAGTTATGTATGAAAATACTTAATTAGATTGCTTCCTAGTTGAGATTGGTTTTTTCTATTCATTGATGTATTTGGAGATTGATTAATTAATAAAATGCTTGATTTTTATGAATTACTCTTGTTATGCATAATGATTACTTTGTGTTTGACGAAATGCGTAGTTTGTCCTTGGAAAAGAATTTAGTGAAGAAATTTTGATTCGATATGCATGTAATTCATCATTTTTGCATAAAACTAGATGTAGTTTGTATGTCTAATTGTCACAATTTGTGCCCATGTTCATATGATTGCTAGACATAGATTCATATTAGTTTGACGGTTCATAATATGTAATTTTATCATTATAATTTCTAGATATAGAGCTATATTGGTAAAGTGTTAGCATAGACCAAGATATTGGCTGCTAATACTATTGAGGTATGCACTAAACTCAATTTGCATGCATAGATTGCTAGAAATAGAGGTGTACGTGTGAATCATAATCATTGATATTGTGTTTAAGGTTTTGGCTGTATTTCATGAGTTTCTAAGTAGACTCAAGTACTAGCTCCTAGTGTAATTGAGGCTCAATATCAGGTTGATTCATACTTGTTTTATCATTTAATTGTTTGTCCATATTACTGAAATGAATAGTGAGTCAATCCCACATCTAACTTCCAACATGTTTTATCATTAAATTTCATAACAAAAACCAACCAACTTGAAACACATTTGCAAAATCAAGCTTAGAATAGTAATTTGATTTTGAAAGGCTAAGTTATGAAGCCTTTGTGGATACGACAACCCCTTAATTTTATACTTGTTTGCGACACCGTATGAAGTTTTTACACTCCTAATTGCCAGTTAGCAATATATTATCTCCAAGTAATAAATTATATGAGCACTAACTTCTTTTTCCATTAACAATCATTTTGATGGTGATTATATCATTGAGTTCTCTTCCCACGGATGATCATTCAAGTGGTATTTTTTCTCCGTTTGACAAATTTTGTTAGTGGTGATTTCTTTTTCGATCAACGATTATTTCGATGATGATTATACTAGTGTGTTCTATTTTTGCTGACTTTCATTATAGTGATGCATTTTTTCTATCATTGAAGAATTATATTACTAATGACTTCTTTCCTTTGATGATTATTTTGTTGGTGATTATGCTAATTGTTTCTCTTCTCACCGACAATCATTCTAATGACGCCTTTTTGTTACAGTAGTGAATTATATTAGTTGTAACTATTTTTCACATCAACTGTCATTCCAATGTTGATTATACATGCAGATTTCGCACTTCACAACACTTTCTAACAATTTTTGGATGGAGCTCATATCTTTATTTGGTTATTTTTCATTTTTAAGGAATTATTTATAACAACCTTAAAGCTTACTAAGCTTTAGCTTTAGGGGATGTGTTAGAGGATGTTTAGATTGATATAGAATTATCCTATATAGGATTTAGTTAGTTTCATTTTATCTCAATTTATCTATAGTTTATATTTATCTTGTTAGTTATTATTTGTATCATTATCATCTTATTATTTGTATAGTTTTTTACTAAATAATAAATTAAATGCACTAAATGAGGTATCTTTATTATCCAAAACTTCTAAAAACTCTCCCACCTGAAAATAAGCATTATCTTAACGGGAACACATATGTTGTCCCACAGTTTGTGTCACTCTACGTGTTATGAGCTTGTGATTGGCCAGAAAAATATTTAGTAATTAAATTTTAACTCAACAATTTTTTCTAACTCATCATAAGATTATAACACATAGAGTGACACAAATAGTAGGACAGAAGATGTGTATCCTACTTTAACACAAGAATTGTGCTTTTCTCTAATTAATAGTAAATACAAAACCTAAAGCAGCATTGATGACATATGCTGGTCATTTTTCATGTGAAGTTACTTGCAGGTCAACTTTTTCTTATAGAGAATTAGGAAGTTGCTCTTAAACTTTGTGCACTACTTCTATTTTTACACTGTTCAATAAGCAGTATTTGGATTGCATATAAACTTCTGTGGAAAAGGGGTCACATGTTCAGAATTTAGGTAATGAATTGTAAATTTTTAAATGTGTGGGACCAAACAAGTATCATATATTATGTCTAAAAATAAGAGTAATATTTATGTACAAGTATAAATTTATACATAGTCGATATATAATTTATTTATATCACTAATTTTTAATTATATTTAAATTATAATAATAATTAATATGAATAATGAGTGATATAATGACAACATAATATTATCTAGGATATATTGTATTGTTTGTGGACATTTTTGTCTTAGACATAAATTTAAAGAAGTATGCAAAGGTTGTTTCATAAATTATGGAGCATTAAACAATAAAGAAAAGTGACACATCCTCCTAGAATCCTTCTAAAATACTTCACACCATAAAAATTAACATGTATTATAAAGTAATACTTTATTAATGATTAATTTATAAATAACATATATTACTATCTTATGTTATAGGAGAATTTGTATGTAATTTGGTAGGATTTAGTGACCATATTCAATCTATTTGAGCTCTACTCTACCCGATTTAACAAGAAGGTTGACTTAAGACTGAAAAAAACTTATAATTAAATATGTTACTTTCAAGATTTAAAAAATGTTAGGTCTCTTGTGTAACGCCCCGAAAAATACTCTTTATAATTAAAAACATTTCTTTTCCGCGACGTCACTTTAAGTAACACATAACGCGGAAATCAAAACCGGTTACCTAACGGTAACTGAAATGATTTAACATTTCCTGAATATATATCTTCATAGATATAAAAGATCATAAGTACTTAATATAAATATCCAACAAGAAAGGGCGGAAATATTAATCATCGCCAAAAGACACTAAACAAAGACATAAACAAACTGAAGCCGTTAGTGTTTCAAAAGTCACAAAATGATAAGCAACTCCTAGTGGCTAACTCCAAAGCTAGGGTACTTCCTCTCCTCAATTCATCATGCCCCCTCCGGGAACATCACGGACGGGTAGCTCCAAATCCGAGCAAAGCTATCTATCTGACGAGCACACGTCCGAAAAGCAAGCAATAGAAAAGAAGAGAAATAGAGAGAGTAAGACATCTAATGAATATAATTCATTGACGGCGTGGACTTACTCAGAATATTACACTCAGATATGAAAAGCAGTTCATATATATATAACATATCACATTATAACTCCT